>NW_026646450.1:0-101913 GCF_949987535.1 Balaenoptera acutorostrata
CCGTACCCTAACCCTCACCCTAACCCTAACCCTAACCCTAAGCTACCCTTGACTGCTTCTGCCTCCAATAGATTTCCTCAGCACTAGTGTTTTAAGGAATAGGTTAAAAAGAGAATCCTAATGTGATTTCTTCATAATGGGTGTGATCTTTATCTTATCCTAGTGTCGAAACTCTTCTCCATGGCTGGACTCCCAAAATAATATTCCTTTACGTGCTAAGGGGTATCTACAGAGTGGGATAGGTTTAATAACTACCCTAACCCTAATGCGTACCCTAACCCTAACCCCTACCCTAACACTAACGCATACACTAATCCTAAACCGTACCCTAAACCGAGCCCTAACCCTAACACTAACCCTAACCCTAACCCTAACCCATACCCTACGCCCTACCCGAACCCCTCACCTAACCCGTACCCTAAGCCGTACCCTAACCCTAACCCTAATGCTAAGCTACCCTTGACTGCTTCTGCTGCAATAGATTTCCTAAACAGTAGTGTTTTAAAAAACAGGTTCAAAAGAGAATCCTAATGTGACTTCTTGATAATGGGTGTGTTCCTTATCTTATCCTGGTGTCTAAACTCTTCTCCATGGCTGGACCCCCAAATAATATTCTTTTACGTCCTAAGGGGTATCTAGAGAGTGGGATAGGTTTAATAACTACCCTCACCCTAACGCGTACCCTAACCCTAACCCCTACCCTAACCCTAACGCATACCCTAATCCTAACCCATACCATAAACCGAGACCTAACCCTAACACTAACAATAACCCTAACCCTAACCCATACCCTACGCCGTACCCGAACCCCTTCCCGAACCCGTACCCTAAGCCGTAACCTAACCCTCACCCTAACCCCTAACCCTAACCCTAACGCGTACACTAACCCTAACACGTACCCTAATCCTAACCCGTACCCTAAACCGAGCCCTAAACCTAACACTAACCCTAACCCTAACCCTAACCCATACCCTACGCCCTACCCGAACCCCTCCCCGAACCCGTGCCCCTAAGCCGTACCCTAACCCTTACCCTAACCCTAACCCTAACCCTAAGCTACCCTTGACGGCTTCTGCCTCCAATAGATTTACTAAGCACTAGTGTTTTAAGGAACATGTTAAAAAGAGAATCCTAATGTGATTTCTTGATAATGGGTGTGTTCCTTATCTTCTCCTCGTGTCTAAACTCTTCTCCATGGATGGACCCCCAAATAATATTACTTTATGTGCTAAGGGGTATCTAGAGAGTGTGATAGGTTTAATAACTACCCTCACCCTATCGCGTACCCTAACACTAACCCCTACCCTAACCCTAACGCGTACCCTAATCCTAACCCATACCCTAAACCGAGCCCTAACCCTAACACTAACTCTAACCCTAACCCTAACCAATACCCTACGCCCTACCCGAACCCCTCCCCGAACCCGTACCCTAAGCCGTACCCTAACCCTCACCCTAACCCTAAGCCTAACCCTAATCTACCCTTGACGGCTTCTGCCTCCAAAAGATTTCCTAAGCACTAGTGTTTTAAGGAACAGGTAAAAAGAGAATCCTAATGTGATTTCGTGATAATGGGTGTGTTCCTTATCTTCTCCTCGTGTCTAAACTCTTCTCCTTGGCTGGACCCCCAAATAATATTCCTTTACGTGCTAAGGGGTATCTAGAGAGTGGGATAGGTTTAATAACTACCCTCACCCTAATGCGTACCCTAACCCTAACCCCTACCCTAACCCTAACGCGTACCCTAATCCTAACCCATACCCTACGCCCTTCCCGAACCCGTCCCCGAACCCGTACCCTAACCCTCACCCTAACCCTAACCCTAACCCTAAGCTACCCTTGACTGCTTCTGCCTCCAATAGATTTCCTCAGCACTAGTGTTTTAAGGAATAGGTTAAAAAGAGAATCCTAATGTGATTTCTTCATAATGGGTGTGATCTTTATCTTATCCTAGTGTCGAAACTCTTCTCCATGGCTGGACCCCAAAATAATATTCCTTTACGTGCTAAGGGGTATCTACAGAGTGGGATAGGTTTAATAACTACCCTAACCCTAATGCGTACCCTAACCCTAACCCCTACCCTAACACTAACGCATACACTAATCCTAAACCGTACCCTAAACCGAGCCCTAACCCTAACACTAACCCTAACCCTAACCCATACCCTACGCCCTACCCGAACCCCTCACCTAACCCGTACCCTAAGCCGTACCCTAACCCTAACCCTAATGCTAAGCTACCCTTGACTGCTTCTGCCTGCAATAGATTTCCTAAACAGTAAGTGTTTTAAAAAACAGGTTCAAAAGAGAATCCTAATGTGACTTCTTGATAATGGGTGTGTTCCTTATCTTATCCTGGTGTCTAAACTCTTCTCCATGGCTGGGACCCACAAATAATATTCTTTTACGTCCTAAGGGGTATCTAGAGAGTGGGATAGGTTTAATAACTACCCTCACCCTAACGCGTACCCTAACCCTAACCCCTACCCTAACCCTAACGCATACCCTAATCCTAACCCATACCATAAACCGAGACCTAACCCTAACACTAACAATAACCCTAACCCTAACCCATACCCTACGCCGTACCCGAACCCCTTCCCGAACCCGTACCCTAAGCCGTAACCTAACCCTCACCCTAACCCTAACCCTAACCCTAACGCGTACACTAACCCTAACACGTACCCTAATCCTAACCCGTACCCTAAACCGAGCCCTAAACCTAACACTAACCCTAACCCTAACCCTAACCCATACCCTACGCCCTACCCGAACCCCTCCCCGAACCCGTGCCCTAAGCCGTACCCTAACCCTCACCCTAACCCTAACCCTAACCCTAAGCTACCCTTGACGGCTTCTGCCTCCAATAGATTTACTAAGCACTAGTGTTTTAAGGAACATGTTAAAAAGAGAATCCTAATGTGATTTCTTGATAATGGGTGTGTTCCTTATCTTCTCCTCGTGTCTAAACTCTTCTCCATGGCTGGACCCCCAAATAATATTCCTTTACGTGCTAAGGGGTATCTAGAGAGTGGGATAGGTTTAATAACTACCCTCACCCTAACGCGTACCCTAACACTAACCCCTACCCTAACCTTAACGCGTACCCTAATCCTAACCCATAACCTAAACCGAGCCCTAACCCTAACACTAACTCTAACCCTAACCCTAACACATACCCTACGCCCTACCCGAACCCCTCCCCGAACCCGTTACCCTAAGCCGTACCCTAACCCTCACCCTAACCCTAACCCTAACCCCTAAGCTACCCTTGACGGCTTCTGCCTCCAAAAGATTTCCTAAGCACTAGTGATTTAAGGAACAGGTTAAAAGAGAATCCTAATGTGATTTATTGATAATGGTTGTGTTCTTTATCTTCTCCTCGTGTCTAAACTCTTCTCCATGGCTGGACCCCAAATAATATTCCTTTACGTGCTAAGGGGTATCTAGAGAGTGGGATAGTTTTAATAACTACCCTCACCCTAACGCGTACCCTAACCCTAACGCGTACCCTAACCCTAACGCATACCCTAATCCTAAACCGTACACTAAACCGAGCCCTAACCCTAACACTAGCCCTAAACCTAACCCTAACCCATACCCTACGCCCTACCCGAACCCCTCCCCGAACCCTTATCGTAAGCCGTACCCTAACCCTCACCCTAACCCTAACCCTAACCCTAAGCTATCCCCTTGACTGCTTCTGCCCCTCCAATAGATTTCCTAAGCACTAGTGTTTTAAGGAACAGGTTAAAAAGAGAATCCTAATGTGATTTCGTGATAATGGTGTGTGTTCCTTATCTTCTCCTCGTGTCTAAACTCTTCTCCTTGGCTGGACCCCCAAATAATATTCCTTTACGTGCTAAGGGGTATCTAGAGAGTGGGATAGGTTTAATAACTACCCTCACCCTAATGCGTACCCTAACCCTAACCCCTACCCTAACCCTAACGCGTACCCTAATCCTAACCCATACCCTACGCCCTTCCCGAACCCGTCCCGAACCCGTACCCTAACCCTCACCCTAACCCTAACCCTAACCCTAAGCTACCCTTGACTGCTTCTGCCTCCAATAGATTTCCTCAGCACTAGTGTTTTAAGGAATAGGTTAAAAAGAGAATCCTAATGTGATTTCTTCATAATGGGTGTGATCTTTATCTTATCCTAGTGTCGAAACTCTTCTCCATGGCTGGACCCCAAAATAATATTCCTTTACGTGCTAAGGGGGTATCTACAGAGTGGGATAGGTTTAATAACTACCCTAACCCTAATGCGTACCCTAACCCTAACCCTACCCTAACACTAACGCATACACTAATCCTAAACCGTACCCTAAACCGAGCCCTAACCCTAACACTAACCCTAACCCCTAACCCTAACCCATACCCTACGCCCTACCCGAACCCCTCACCTAACCCCGTACCCTAAGCCGTACCCTAACCCTAACCCTAATGCTAAGCTACCCTTGACTGCTTCTGCCTGCAATAGATTTCCTAAACAGTAGTGTTTTAAAAAACAGGTTCAAAAGAGAATCCTAATGTGACTTCTTGATAATGGGTGTGTTCCTTATCTTATCCTGGTGTCTAAACTCTTCTCCATGGCTGGACCCCCAAATAATATTCTTTTACGTCCTAAGGGGTATCTAGAGAGTGGGATAGGTTTAATAACTACCCTCACCCTAACGCGTACCCTAACCCTAACCCCTACCCTAACCCTAACGCATACCCTAATCCTAACCCATACCATAAACCGAGACCTAACCCTAACACTAACAATAACCCTAACCCTAACCCATACCCTACGCCGTACCCGAACCCCTTCCCGAACCCGTACCCTAAGCCGTAACCTAACCCTCACCCTAACCCTAACCCTAACCCTAACGCGTACACTAACCCTAACACGTACCCTAATCCTAACCCGTACCCTAAACCGAGCCCTAAACCTAACACTAACCCTAACCCTAACCCTAACCCATACCCTACGCCCTACCCGAACCCCTCCCCGAACCCGTGCCCTAAGCCGTACCCTAACCCTCACCCTAACCCTAACCCTAACCCTAAGCTACCCTTGACGGCTTCTGCCTCCAATAGATTTCCTAAGCACTAGTGTTTTAAGGAACATGTTAAAAAGAGAATCCTAATGTGATTTCGTGATAATGGGTGTGTTCCTTATCTTCTCCTCGTGTCTAAACTCTTCTCCATGGATGGACCCCCAAATAATATTACTTTATGTGCTAAGGGGTATCTAGAGAGTGTGATAGGTTTAATAACTACCCTCACCCTATCGCGTACCCTAACACTAACCCCTACCCTAACCCTAACGCGTACCCTAATCCTAACCCATACCCTAAACCGAGCCCTAACCCTAACACTAACTCTAACCCTAACCCTAACCAATACCCTACGCCCTACCCGAACCCCTCCCCGAACCCGTACCCTAAGCCGTACCCTAACCCTCACCCTAACCCTAAGCCTAACCCTAATCTACCCTTGACGGCTTCTGCCTCCAAAAGATTTCCTAAGCACTAGTGATTTAAGGAACAGGTGAAAAAGAGAATCCTAATGTGATTTATTGATAATGGGTGTGTTCCTTATCTTCTCCTCGTGTCTAAACTCTTCTCCATGGCTGGACCCCCAAATAATATTCCTTTACGTGCTAAGGGGTATCTAGAGAGTGGGATAGGTTTAATAACTACCCTCACCCTAACGCGTACCCTAACCCTAACCCCTACCCTAACCCTAACCCATACCCTAATCCTAACCCGTACCCTAAACCGAGCCCTAACCCTAACACTAGCCCTAACCCATACCCTACGCCCTACCCGAACCCCTCCCCGAACCCTTATCGTAAGCCGTACCCTAACCCTCACCCTCACCCTAACCCTAACCCTAAGCTACCCTTGAGTGCTTCTGCCTCCAATAGATTTCCTAACCACTAGTGTTTTAAGGAACAGTTTAAAAAGAGAATCATATTGTGATTTCTTGATAATGGGTGTGTTCCTTATCTTCTCCTAGTGTCTAATCCCTTCTCCATGGCTGGACTCCCAAATAATATTCCTTTACGTGCTAAGGGGTATCTAGAGAGTGGGATAGGTTTAATAACTACCCTCACCCTAAAGCGTACCCTAACCCTAACCGCTACCTTAACAATAACGCGTACCCTAATCCTAACCCGAACCCTTAACCGAGCCCTAACCCTAACACTAACCCTAACCCTAACTCTAACCCATACCCTACGCCCTATCCGAATCCCTCCCCGAACCCGTACCCTAAGCCGTACCCTAACCCACACCCTAACCCTAACCCTAACCCTAAGCTACCCTTGACGGCTTCTGCCTCCAATAGATTTCCTAAGCACTAGTGATTTAAGGAACAGGTTAAAAAGAGAATCCAAATGTGATTTCTTGATAATGGGTGTGTTCCTTATCTTCTCCTCTTGTCTAAATTCTTTTCCATGGCTGGACCCCCAAATAATATTCCTTTACGTGCTAAGGGGTATCTAGAGAGTGTGATAGGTTTAATAACTACCCTCACCCTAACCTGTACCCTAACCCTAACCCCTACACTAACCCTAACGCGTGCCCTAATCCTAACCCGTACCCCAAAACGAGCCCTAACCCTAACACTAGCCCTAACCCTAACCCTAACCCATACCCTACGCCCTACCCGAACCCCTCCCCGAACCCGTACCCTAAGCCATACCCTAAACCTCACCCTAACCCTAACCCTAACCCTAAGCTACCCTTGACTGCTTCTGCCTCCAATAGATTTCCTAAGCAGTAGTGTTTTAAGGAACAGGTTAAAAAGAGAATCCTAATGTGATTTCTTGATAATGGATGTGTTCCTTATATTCTCCTCGTGTCTAAACTCTTCTCCAAGGCTGGACCCCCAAATAATATTCCTTTACGTGCTAAGGGGTATCTAGAGAGTGGGATAGGTTTAATAACTACCCCCACCCTAACGCGTACCCTAACCCTAACCCCTACCCTAACCCTAATGCGTACCCTAATCCTAACCCGTACCCTAAACCGAGCCCTAACCCTAACACTAACCCTAAAGCTAATCCTAACCCATACCCTACGCCCTACCCGAACCCATCCCCGAAACAGTACCCTAAGCCATACCCTAACCCTCACCCTAACCCTAACCCTAACCCTAAGCTACCCTTGACTGCTTCTGCCTCCAATAGATTTCCTAAGCACTAGTGTTTTAAGGAACAGGTTAAAAAGAGAATCCTAATGTGATTTCTTGATAATGGGTGTGTTCCTTATCTTCTCCTATTGTCTAAACTCTTCTCCATGGCTGGACCCCCAAATAATATTCCTTTACGTGCTAACGGGTATCTAGAGAGTGGGATAGGTTTAATAACTAACCTGACCCTATCGCGTACCCTAACCCTAACACCTACCCTAACACTAACGCGTACCCTAATCCTAACCCGTACCCTAAACCGAGCCCTAACCCTAACACTAACCCTAACCCTAACCCTAACCCATACCCTACGCCCTACCCGAACACCTCCCCGAACCCGTACCCTAAGCCATACCCTAACCCTCACCCTAACCCTAACCCTAACCCTAAGCTACCCTTGACTGCTTCTGCCTCCAATAGATTTCCTAAGCACTAGTGTTTTAAGGAACAGGTTAAAAAGAGAATCCTAATGTGATTTCTTGATAATGGGTGTGTTCCTTATATTCTCCTCGTGTCTAAACTCTTCTCCATGGCTGGACCCCCAAATAATATTCCTTTAAGTGCTAAGGGGTATCTAGAGAGTGTGATAGGTTTAATAACGACCCTCACCCTAACGCGTACCCTAACACTAACCCCTACCCTAACCTTAACGCGTACCCTAATCCTAACCCATAACCTAAACCGAGCCCTAACCCTAACACTAACTCTAACCCTAACCCTAACACATACCCTACGCCCTACCCGAACCCCTCCCCGAACCCGTACCCTAAGCCGTACCCTAACCCTCACCCTAACCCTAACCCTAACCCTAAGCTACCCTTGACGGCTTCTGCCTCCAAAAGATTTCCTAAGCACTAGTGATTTAAGGAACAGGTTAAAAAGAGAATCCTAATGTGATTTATTGATAATGGTTGTGTTCTTTATCTTCTCCTCGTGTCTAAACTCTTCTCCATGGCTGGACCCCCAAATAATATTCCTTTACGTGCTAAGGGGTATCTAGAGAGTGGGATAGTTTTAATAACTACCCTCACCCTAACGCGTACCCTAACCCTAACGCGTACCCTAACCCTAACGCATACCCTAATCCTAAACCGTACACTAAACCGAGCCCTAACCCTAACACTAGCCCTAAACCTAACCCTAACCCATACCCTACGCCCTACCCGAACCCCTCCCCGAACCCTTATCGTAAGCCGTACCCTAACCCTCACCCTAACCCTAACCCTAACCCTAAGCTACCCTTGACTGCTTCTGCCTCCAATAGATTTCCTAAGCACTAGTGTTTTAAGGAACAGGTTAAAAAGAGAATCCTAATGTGATTTCGTGATAATGGGTGTGTTCCTTATCTTCTCCTCGTGTCTAAACTCTTCTCCTTGGCTGGACCCCCAAATAATATTCCTTTACGTGCTAAGGGGTATCTAGAGAGTGGGATAGGTTTAATAACTACCCTCACCCTAATGCGTACCCTAACCCTAACCCCTACCCTAACCCTAACGCGTACCCTAATCCTAACCCATACCCTACGCCCTTCCCGAACCCGTCCCCGAACCCGTACCCTAACCCTCACCCTAACCCTAACCCTAACCCTAAGCTACCCTTGACTGCTTCTGCCTCCAATAGATTTCCTCAGCACTAGTGTTTTAAGGAATAGGTTAAAAAGAGAATCCTAATGTGATTTCTTCATAATGGGTGTGATCTTTATCTTATCCTAGTGTCGAAACTCTTCTCCATGGCTGGACCCCAAAATAATATTCCTTTACGTGCTAAGGGGTATCTACAGAGTGGGATAGGTTTAATAACTACCCTAACCCTAATGCGTACCCTAACCCTAACCCCTACCCTAACACTAACGCATACACTAATCCTAAACCGTACCCTAAACCGAGCCCTAACCCTAACACTAACCCTAACCCTAACCCTAACCCATACCCTACGCCCTACCCGAACCCCTCACCTAACCCGTACCCTAAGCCGTACCCTAACCCTAACCCTAATGCTAAGCTACCCTTGACTGCTTCTGCCTGCAATAGATTTCCTAAACAGTAGTGTTTTAAAAAACAGGTTCAAAAGAGAATCCTAATGTGACTTCTTGATAATGGGTGTGTTCCTTATCTTATCCTGGTGTCTAAACTCTTCTCCATGGCTGGACCCCCAAATAATATTCTTTTACGTCCTAAGGGGTATCTAGAGAGTGGGATAGGTTTAATAACTACCCTCACCCTAACGCGTACCCTAACCCTAACCCCTACCCTAACCCTAACGCATACCCTAATCCTAACCCATACCATAAACCGAGACCTAACCCTAACACTAACAATAACCCTAACCCTAACCCATACCCTACGCCGTACCCGAACCCCTTCCCGAACCCGTACCCTAAGCCGTAACCTAACCCTCACCCTAACCCTAACCCTAACCCTAACGCGTACACTAACCCTAACACGTACCCTAATCCTAACCCGTACCCTAAACCGAGCCCTAAACCTAACACTAACCCTAACCCTAACCCTAACCCATACCCTACGCCCTACCCGAACCCCTCCCCGAACCCGTGCCCTAAGCCGTACCCTAACCCTCACCCTAACCCTAACCCTAACCCTAAGCTACCCTTGACGGCTTCTGCCTCCAATAGATTTCCTAAGCACTAGTGTTTTAAGGAACATGTTAAAAAGAGAATCCTAATGTGATTTCGTGATAATGGGTGTGTTCCTTATCTTCTCCTCGTGTCTAAACTCTTCTCCATGGATGGACCCCCAAATAATATTACTTTATGTGCTAAGGGGTATCTAGAGAGTGTGATAGGTTTAATAACTACCCTCACCCTATCGCGTACCCTAACACTAACCCCTACCCTAACCCTAACGCGTACCCTAATCCTAACCCATACCCTAAACCGAGCCCTAACCCTAACACTAACTCTAACCCTAACCCTAACCAATACCCTACGCCCTACCCGAACCCCTCCCCGAACCCGTACCCTAAGCCGTACCCTAACCCTCACCCTAACCCTAAGCCTAACCCTAATCTACCCTTGACGGCTTCTGCCTCCAAAAGATTTCCTAAGCACTAGTGATTTAAGGAACAGGTGAAAAAGAGAATCCTAATGTGATTTATTGATAATGGGTGTGTTCCTTATCTTCTCCTCGTGTCTAAACTCTTCTCCATGGCTGGACCCCCAAATAATATTCCTTTACGTGCTAAGGGGTATCTAGAGAGTGGGATAGGTTTAATAACTACCCTCACCCTAACGCGTACCCTAACCCTAACCCCTACCCTAACCCTAACCCATACCCTAATCCTAACCCGTACCCTAAACCGAGCCCTAACCCTAACACTAGCCCTAACCCATACCCTACGCCCTACCCGAACCCCTCCCCGAACCCTTATCGTAAGCCGTACCCTAACCCTCACCCTCACCCTAACCCTAACCCTAAGCTACCCTTGAGTGCTTCTGCCTCCAATAGATTTCCTAACCACTAGTGTTTTAAGGAACAGTTTAAAAAGAGAATCATATTGTGATTTCTTGATAATGGGTGTGTTCCTTATCTTCTCCTAGTGTCTAATCCCTTCTCCATGGCTGGACTCCCAAATAATATTCCTTTACGTGCTAAGGGGTATCTAGAGAGTGGGATAGGTTTAATAACTACCCTCACCCTAAAGCGTACCCTAACCCTAACCGCTACCTTAACAATAACGCGTACCCTAATCCTAACCCGAACCCTTAACCGAGCCCTAACCCTAACACTAACCCTAACCCTAACTCTAACCCATACCCTACGCCCTATCCGAATCCCTCCCCGAACCCGTACCCTAAGCCGTACCCTAACCCACACCCTAACCCTAACCCTAACCCTAAGCTACCCTTGACGGCTTCTGCCTCCAATAGATTTCCTAAGCACTAGTGATTTAAGGAACAGGTTAAAAAGAGAATCCAAATGTGATTTCTTGATAATGGGTGTGTTCCTTATCTTCTCCTCTTGTCTAAATTCTTTTCCATGGCTGGACCCCCAAATAATATTCCTTTACGTGCTAAGGGGTATCTAGAGAGTGTGATAGGTTTAATAACTACCCTCACCCTAACCTGTACCCTAACCCTAACCCCTACACTAACCCTAACGCGTGCCCTAATCCTAACCCGTACCCCAAAACGAGCCCTAACCCTAACACTAGCCCTAACCCTAACCCTAACCCATACCCTACGCCCTACCCGAACCCCTCCCCGAACCCGTACCCTAAGCCATACCCTAAACCTCACCCTAACCCTAACCCTAACCCTAAGCTACCCTTGACTGCTTCTGCCTCCAATAGATTTCCTAAGCAGTAGTGTTTTAAGGAACAGGTTAAAAAGAGAATCCTAATGTGATTTCTTGATAATGGATGTGTTCCTTATATTCTCCTCGTGTCTAAACTCTTCTCCAAGGCTGGACCCCCAAATAATATTCCTTTACGTGCTAAGGGGTATCTAGAGAGTGGGATAGGTTTAATAACTACCCCCACCCTAACGCGTACCCTAACCCTAACCCCTACCCTAACCCTAATGCGTACCCTAATCCTAACCCGTACCCTAAACCGAGCCCTAACCCTAACACTAACCCTAAAGCTAATCCTAACCCATACCCTACGCCCTACCCGAACCCATCCCCGAAACAGTACCCTAAGCCATACCCTAACCCTCACCCTAACCCTAACCCTAACCCTAAGCTACCCTTGACTGCTTCTGCCTCCAATAGATTTCCTAAGCACTAGTGTTTTAAGGAACAGGTTAAAAAGAGAATCCTAATGTGATTTCTTGATAATGGGTGTGTTCCTTATCTTCTCCTATTGTCTAAACTCTTCTCCATGGCTGGACCCCCAAATAATATTCCTTTACGTGCTAACGGGTATCTAGAGAGTGGGATAGGTTTAATAACTAACCTGACCCTATCGCGTACCCTAACCCTAACACCTACCCTAACACTAACGCGTACCCTAATCCTAACCCGTACCCTAAACCGAGCCCTAACCCTAACACTAACCCTAACCCTAACCCTAACCCATACCCTACGCCCTACCCGAACACCTCCCCGAACCCGTACCCTAAGCCATACCCTAACCCTCACCCTAACCCTAACCCTAACCCTAAGCTACCCTTGACTGCTTCTGCCTCCAATAGATTTCCTAAGCACTAGTGTTTTAAGGAACAGGTTAAAAAGAGAATCCTAATGTGATTTCTTGATAATGGGTGTGTTCCTTATATTCTCCTCGTGTCTAAACTCTTCTCCATGGCTGGACCCCCAAATAATATTCCTTTAAGTGCTAAGGGGTATCTAGAGAGTGTGATAGGTTTAATAACGACCCTCACCCTAACGCGTACCCTAACCCTAACCGCTACCCTAAACCTAACGAGTACCCTAATCCTAACCCGTACCCAAAACCGAGCCCTAACCCTAACACTAACCCTAACTCTAACCCTAACCCATACCCTACGCCCTACCCGAACCCGTACCCTAAGCCGTACCCTAACACTCACCCTCACCCTAACCCTAACCCTAAGCTACCCTTGAGTGCTTCTGCCTCCAATAGATTTCCTAACCACTAGTGTTTTAAGGAACAGTTTAAAAAGAGAATCATATTGTGATTTCTTGATAATGGGTGTGTTCCTTATCTTCTCCTAGTGTCTAATCCCTTCTCCATGGCTGGACTCCCAAATAATATTCCTTTACGTGCTAAGGGGTATCTAGAGAGTGGGATAGGTTTAATAACTACCCTCACCCTAAAGCGTACCCTAACCCTAACCGCTACCTTAACAATAACGCGTACCCTAATCCTAACCCGAACCCTTAACCGAGCCCTAACCCTAACACTAACCCTAACCCTAACTCTAACCCATACCCTACGCCCTATCCGAATCCCTCCCCGAACCCGTACCCTAAGCCGTACCCTAACCCACACCCTAACCCTAACCCTAACCCTAAGCTACCCTTGACGGCTTCTGCCTCCAATAGATTTCCTAAGCACTAGTGATTTAAGGAACAGGTTAAAAAGAGAATCCAAATGTGATTTCTTGATAATGGGTGTGTTCCTTATCTTCTCCTCTTGTCTAAATTCTTTTCCATGGCTGGACCCCCAAATAATATTCCTTTACGTGCTAAGGGGTATCTAGAGAGTGTGATAGGTTTAATAACTACCCTCACCCTAACCTGTACCCTAACCCTAACCCCTACACTAACCCTAACGCGTGCCCTAATCCTAACCCGTACCCCAAAACGAGCCCTAACCCTAACACTAGCCCTAACCCTAACCCTAACCCATACCCTACGCCCTACCCGAACCCCTCCCCGAACCCGTACCCTAAGCCATACCCTAAACCTCACCCTAACCCTAACCCTAACCCTAAGCTACCCTTGACGGCTTCTGCCTCCAATAGATTTCCTAAGCACTAGTGATTTAAGGAACAGGTTAAAAAGAGAACCCTAATGTGATTTCTTGATAATGGGTGTGTTCCTTATCTTCTCCTCGTGTCTAAACTCTTCTCCATGGCTGGACCCCCAAATAATATTCCTTTACGTGCTAAGGGCTATCTAGAGAGTGGGATAGGTTTAATAACTACCCTCACTCTAACGCGTATCCTAACCCTAACCCCTACCCTAACCCTAACGCATACCCTAATCCTAACCCGTACCCTAAACCGAGCCCTAACCCTAACACTAGCCCTAACCCTAACCCTAACCCATACCCTACGCCCTACCCGAACCCCTCCCCGAACCCGTAACCTAAGCCGTACCCTAACCCTCACCCTAACCCTAACCCTAACCCTAAGCTACCCTTGACTGCTTCTGCCTCCAATAGATTTCCTAAGCACTACTGTTTTAAGGAACAGGTTAAAAAGAGAATCCTAATGTGATTTCTTGATAATGGGTGTGTTCCTTATATTCTCCTCGTGTCTAAACTCTTCTCCAAGGCTGGACCCCCAAATATTATTCCTTTACGTTCTAAGGGGTATCTAGAGAGTGTGATAGGTTTAATAACTACCCCCACCCTAACGCGTACCCTAACCCTAACCACTACCCTAACACTAACGCGTACCCTAATCCTAACCCGTACCCTAAACCGAACCCTAACCCTAACACTAACCCTAACCCTTACCCTTACCCATACCCTACGCCCTACCCGAACCCCTCCCCGAACCCGTACCCTAAGCCATACCCTAACCCTCACCCTAACCTTAACCCTAAGCTACCCTTGACTGCTTCTGCCTCCAATAGATTTCCTAAGCACTACTGTTTTAAGGAACAGGTTAAAAAGAGAATCCTAATGTGATTTCGTGATAATGGGTGTGTTCCTTATCTTCTCCTAGTGTCTAAACTCTTCTCCATGGCTGGACCCCCAATAATATTCCTGTACGTGCTAAGGGGTATCTAGAGAGTGGGATAGGTTTAATAACTACCCTCACCCTAACGCGTACACTAACCCTAACGCGTACCCTAATCCTAACCCGTACCCTAAACCGAGCCCTAACCCTAACACTAGCCCTAACCCTAACCCTAAACCATACCCTACGCCCTACCCGAACCCCTCCCCGAACCCGTACCCTAAGCCATACCCTAACCCTCACCCTAACCCTAACCCTAACCCTAAGCTACCCTTGACGGCTTCTGCCTCCAATAGATTTCCTAAGCACTAGTGTTGTAAGGAACATGTTAAAAAGAGAATCCTAATGTGATTTCTTGATAATGGGTGTGTTCCTTATCTTCTCCTCGTGTCTAAACTCTTCTCCATGGCTGGACCCCCAAATAATATTCCTTTACGTGCTAAGGGGTATCTAGAGAGTGTGATAGGTTTAATAACTACCCTCACCCTAACGTGTACCCTAACCCTAACCACTACCCTAAACCTAACGAGTACCCTAATCCTAACCCGTACCCTAAACCGAGCCCTAAACCTAACACTAACCCTAACTCTAACCCTAACCCATACCCTACGCCCTACCCGAACCCCTCCCCGAACCCGTACCCTAAGCCGAACCCTAACCCTCACCCTAACCCTAACCCTAACCCTAAGCTACCCTTGACTGCTTCTGCCTCCAATAGATTTCCTAACCACTAGTGTTTTAAGGAACAGTTTAAAAAGAAAATCATATTGTGATTTCTTGATAATGGGTGTGTTCCTTATCTTCTCCTAGTGTCTAAACCCTTCTCCATGGCTGGACGCCCAAATAATATTCCTTTACGTGCTAAGGGGTATCTAGAAAGTGGGATAGGTTTAATAACTACCCTCACCCTAAAGTGTACCCTAACCCTAACCCGTACCCTAACACTAACGCGTACCCTAATCCTAACCCGTACCCTAAACCGAGCCCTAACCCTAACACTAACCCTAACCCTAACTCTAACCCATACCCTACGCCCTACCTGAACCCCTCCCCGAACCCGTACCCTAAGCCGTACCCTAACCCTCACCCTAACCCTAACCCTAACCCTAAGCTACCCTTGACGGCTTCTGCCTCCAATAGATTTCCTAAGCACTAGTGATTTAAGGAACAGGTTAAAAAGAGAATCCTAATGTGATTTCTTGATAATGGGTGTGTTCCTTATCTTCTCCTCGTGTCTAAACTCTTCTCCATGGCTGGACCCCCAAATAATATTCCTTTACGTGCTAAGGGGTATCTAGAGAGTGGGATAGGTTTAATAACTACCCTCACTCTAACGCGTATCCTAACCCTAACCCCTACCCTAACCCTAACGCATACCCTAATCCTAACCCGTACCCTAAACCGAGCCCTAACCCTAACACTAACCCTAACCCTAACCCTAACCCATACCCTACGCCATACCTGAACCCCTCCCCGAAACCGTGCCCTAAGCCGTACCCTAACCCTCACCCTAAACCTAACCCTAACCCTAACCCTAAGCTACCCTTGACGGCTTCTGCCTCCAATAGATTTCCTAAGCACTAGTGTTTTAAGGAACATGTTAAAGAGAGAATCCTAATGTGATTTCTTGATAATGGGTGTGTTCCTTATCTTCTCCTCGTGTCTAAACTCTTCTCCATGGCTGGACCCCCAAATAATATTCCTTTATGTGCTAAGGGGTATCTAGAGAGTGTGATAGGTTTAATAACTACCCTCACCCTAACACGTACCCTAACGCTATCACCTACCCTAACCCTAACGCGTACCCTAATCCTAACCCGTACCCTAAACCGAGCCCTAACCATAACACTAACCCTAACCCATACCCTACGCCCTACCCGAACCCCTCCCCGAACCCGTACCGTAAGCCATACCCTAGCCCTCACCCTAACCCTAACCCTAACCCTAAGCTACCCTTGACGGCTTCTGCCTCCAATAGATTTCCTAAGCACTAGTGATTTAAGGAACAGGTTAAAAAGAGAATCCTAATGTGATTTCTTGATAATGGGTGTGTTCCTTATCTTCTCCTCGTGTCTAAACCCTTCTCCATGGCTGGACCCCCAAATAATATTCCTTTACGTGCTAAGGGGTATCTAGAGAGTGGGATAGGTTTAATAACTACCCTCACCCTAACGCGTACCCTAACCCTAACCCCTACCCTAACCCTAACGCATACCCTAATCCTAACCCGTACCCTAAACCGAGCCCTAACCCTAACACTAGCCCTAACCCTAACCCTAACCCATACCCTACGCCCTACCCGAACCCCTCCCCGAACCCGTATCGTAAGCCGTACCCTAACCCTCACCCTAACCCTAACCCTAACCCTAAGCTACCCTTGACTGCTTCTGCCTCCAATAGATTTCCTAAGCACTAGTGTTTTAAGGAACAGGTTAAAAAGAGAATCCTAATGTGATTTCTTGATAATGGGTGTGTTCCTTATCTTCTCCTCATGTCTAAACTCTTCTCCATGGCTGGACCCCCAAATAATATTCCTTTACGTGCTAATGGGTATCTAGAGAGTGTGATAGGTTTAATAACTACCCTCACCCTAACACGTACCCTAACCCTAACCCCTACCCTAACCCTAACGCGTTCCCTAATCCTAACCCATACCCTAAACCGAGCCGTAACCCTAACACTAACCCTAACCCTAACCCTAACCCATACCCTACGCCCTACCCGAACCCCTCCCCGAACCCGTACCCTAAGCCATACCCTAGCCCTCACCCTAACCCTAACCCTAACCCTAAGCTACCCTTGACTGCTTCTGCCTCCAATAGATTTCCTAAGCACTAGTGTTTTAAGGAACAGGTTAAAAAGAGAATCCTAATGTGATTTCTTGATAATGGGTGTGTTCCTTATATTCTCCTCGTGTCTAAACTCTTCTCCATGGCTGGACCCCCAAATAATATTCCTTTAAGTGCTAAGGGGTATCTAGAGAGTGTGATAGGTTTAATAACGACCCTCACCCTAACGCGTACCCTAACCCTAACCGCTACCCTAAACCTAACGAGTACCCTAATCCTAACCCGTACCCAAAACCGAGCCCTAACCCTAACACTAACCCTAACTCTAACCCTAACCCATACCCTACGCCCTACCCGAACCCGTACCCTAAGCCGTACCCTAACCCTCACCCTAACCCTAACCCTAACCCTAAGCTACCCTTGACTGCTTCTGCCTCCAATAGATTTCCTAACCACTAGTGTTTTAAGGAACAGTTTAAAAAGAGAATCATATTGTGATTTTTTGATAATGGGTGTGTTCCTTATCTTCTCCTAGTGTCTAAACCCTTCTCCATGGCTGGACGCCCAAATAATATTCCTTTACGTGCTAAGGGGTATCTAGAGAGTGGGATAGGTTTAATAACTACCCTCACCCTAAAGCGTACCCTAACCCTAACCCCTACCGTAACACTAACGCGTACCCTAATCCTAACCCGTACCCTAAACCGAGCCCTAACCCTAACACTAACCCTAACCCTAACTCTAACCCATACCCTACGCCCTACCTGAACCCCTCCCCGAACCCGTACCCTAAGCCGTACCCTAACCCTCACCCTAACCCTAACCCTAACCCTAAGCTACCCTTGACGGCTTCTGCCTCCAATAGATTTCCTAAGCACTAGTGATTTAAGGAACAGGTTAAAAAGAGAATCCTAATGTGATTTCTTGATAATGGGTGTGTTCCTTATCTTCTCCTCGTGTCTAAACTCTTCTCCATGGCTGGACCTCCAAATAATATTCCTTTACGTGCTAAGGGCTATCTAGAGAGTGGGATAGGTTTAATAACTACCCTCACTCTAACGCGTATCCTAACCCTAACCCCTACCCTAACCCTAACGCATACCCTAATCCTAACCCGTACCCTAAACCGAACCCTAACCCTAACACTAACCCTAACCCTTACCCTTACCCATACCCTACGCCCTACCCGAACCCCTCCCCGAACCCGTACCCTAAGCCATACCCTAACCCTCACCCTAACCCTAACCCTAAGCTACCCTTGACTGCTTCTGCCTCCAATAGATTTCCTAAGCACTACTGTTTTAAGGAACAGGTTAAAAAGAGAATCCTAATGTGATTTCGTGATAATGGGTGTGTTCCTTATCTTCTCCTAGTGTCTAAACTCTTCTCCATGGCTGGACCCCCAATAATATTCCTGTACGTGCTAAGGGGTATCTAGAGAGTGGGATAGATTTAATAACTACCCTCACCCTAACGCGTACACTAACCCTAACGCGTACCCTAATCCTAACCCGTACCCTAAACCGAGCCCTAACCCTAACACTAGCCCTAACCCTAACCCTAAACCATACCCTACGCCCTACCCGAACCCCTCCCCGAACCCGTACCCTAAGCCATACCCTAACCCTCACCCTAACCCTAACCCTAACCCTAAGCTACCCTTGACGGCTTCTGCCTCCAATAGATTTCCTAACCACTAGTGTTGTAAGGAACATGTTAAAAAGAGAATCCTAATGTGATTTCTTGATAATGGGTGTGTTCCTTATCTTCTCCTCGTGTCTAAACTCTTCTCCATGGCTGGACCCCCAAATAATATTCCTTTACGTGCTAAGGGGTATCTAGAGAGTGTGATAGGTTTAATAACTACCCTCACCCTAACGTGTACCCTAACCCTAACCACTACCCTAAACCTAACGAGTACCCTAATCCTAACCCGTACCCTAAACCGAGCCCTAAACCTAACACTAACCCTAACTCTAACCCTAACCCATACCCTACGCCCTACCCGAACCCCTCCCCGAACCCGTACCCTAAGCCGAACCCTAACCCTCACCCTAACCCTAACCCTAACCCTAAGCTACCCTTGACTGCTTCTGCCTCCAATAGATTTCCTAACCACTAGTGTTTTAAGGAACAGTTTAAAAAGAAAATCATATTGTGATTTCTTGATAATGGGTGTGTTCCTTATCTTCTCCTAGTGTCTAAACCCTTCTCCATGGCTGGACGCCCAAATAATATTCCTTTACGTGCTAAGGGGTATCTAGAAAGTGGGATAGGTTTAATAACTACCCTCACCCTAAAGTGTACCCTAACCCTAACCCGTACCCTAACACTAACGCGTACCCTAATCCTAACCCGTACCCTAAACCGAGCCCTAACCCTAACACTAACCCTAACCCTAACTCTAACCCATACCCTACGCCCTACCTGAACCCCTCCCCGAACCCGTACCCTAAGCCGTACCCTAACCCTCACCCTAACCCTAACCCTAACCCTAAGCTACCCTTGACGGCTTCTGCCTCCAATAGATTTCCTAAGCACTAGTGATTTAAGGAACAGGTTAAAAAGAGAATCCTAATGTGATTTCTTGATAATGGGTGTGTTCCTTATCTTCTCCTCGTGTCTAAACTCTTCTCCATGGCTGGACCCCCAAATAATATTCCTTTACGTGCTAAGGGGTATCTAGAGAGTGGGATAGGTTTAATAACTACCCTCACCCTAACGCGTACACTAACCCTAACGCATACCCTAATCCTAACCCGTACCCTAAACCGAGCCCTAACCCTAACACTAACCCTAACCCTAACCCTAACCCATACCCTACGCCATACCTGAACCCCTCCCCGAAACCGTGCCCTAAGCCGTACCCTAACCCTCACCCTAAACCTAACCCTAACCCTAACCCTAAGCTACCCTTGACGGCTTCTGCCTCCAATAGATTTCCTAAGCACTAGTGTTTTAAGGAACATGTTAAAGAGAGAATCCTAATGTGATTTCTTGATAATGGGTGTGTTCCTTATCTTCTCCTCGTGTCTAAACTCTTCTCCATGGCTGGACCCCCAAATAATATTCCTTTATGTGCTAAGGGGTATCTAGAGAGTGTGATAGGTTTAATAACTACCCTCACCCTAACACGTACCCTAACGCTAACACCTACCCTAACCCTAACGCGTACCCTAATCCTAACCCGTACCCTAAACCGAGCCCTAACCATAACACTAACCCTAACCCATACCCTACGCCCTACCCGAACCCCTCCCCGAACCCGTACCGTAAGCCATACCCTAGCCCTCACCCTAACCCTAACCCTAACCCTAAGCTACCCTTGACGGCTTCTGCCTCCAATAGATTTCCTAAGCACTAGTGATTTAAGGAACAGGTTAAAAAGAGAATCCTAATGTGATTTCTTGATAATGGGTGTGTTCCTTATCTTCTCCTCGTGTCTAAACCCTTCTCCATGGCTGGACCCCCAAATAATATTCCTTTACGTGCTAAGGGGTATCTAGAGAGTGGGATAGGTTTAATAACTACCCTCACCCTAACGCGTACCCTAACCCTAACCCCTACCCTAACCCTAACGCATACCCTAATCCTAACCCGTACCCTAAACCGAGCCCTAACCCTAACACTAGCCCTAACCCTAACCCTAACCCATACCCTACGCCCTACCCGAACCCCTCCCCGAACCCGTATCGTAAGCCGTACCCTAACCCTCACCCTAACCCTAACCCTAACCCTAAGCTACCCTTGACTGCTTCTGCCTCCAATAGATTTCCTAAGCACTAGTGTTTTAAGGAACAGGTTAAAAAGAGAATCCTAATGTGATTTCTTGATAATGGGTGTGTTCCTTATCTTCTCCTCATGTCTAAACTCTTCTCCATGGCTGGACAGCCAAATAATATTCCTTTACGTGCTAATGGGTATCTAGAGAGTGTGATAGGTTTAATAACTACCCTCACCCTAACACGTACCCTAACCCTAACCCCTACCCTAACCCTAACGCGTTCCCTAATCCTAACCCATACCCTAAACCGAGCCGTAACCCTAACACTAACCCTAACCCTAACCCTAACCCATACCCTACGCCCTACCCGAACCCCTCCCCGAACCCGTACCCTAAGCCATACCCTAGCCCTCACCCTAACCCTAACCCTAACCCTAAGCTACCCTTGACTGCTTCTGCCTCCAATAGATTTCCTAAGCACTAGTGTTTTAAGGAACAGGTTAAAAAGAGAATCCTAATGAGATTCCGTGATAATGGGTGTGTTCCTTATCTTCTCCTCGTGTCTAAACTCTTCTCCATGGCTGGACCCCCAAATAATATTCCTTTACGTGCTAAGGGGTATCTAGAGAGTGTGATAGGTTTAATAACTACCCTCACCCTAACGTGTACCCTAACCCTAACCACTACCCTAAACCTAACGAGTACCCTAATCCTAACCCGTACCCTAAACCGAGCCCTAAACCTAACACTAACCCTAACTCTAACCCTAACCCATACCCTACGCCCTACCCGAACCCCTCCCCGAACCCGTACCCTAAGCCGAACCCTAACCCTCACCCTAACCCTAACCCTAACCCTAAGCTACCCTTGACTGCTTCTGCCTCCAATAGATTTCCTAACCACTAGTGTTTTAAGGAACAGTTTAAAAAGAAAATCATATTGTGATTTCTTGATAATGGGTGTGTTCCTTATCTTCTCCTAGTGTGTAAACCCTTCTCCATGGCTGGACGCCCAAATAATATTCCTTTACGTGCTAAGGGGTATCTAGAAAGTGGGATAGGTTTAATAACTACCCTCACCCTAAAGTGTACCCTAACCCTAACCCGTACCCTAACACTAACGCGTACCCTAATCCTAACCCGTACCCTAAACCGAGCCCTAACCCTAACACTAACCCTAACCCTAACTCTAACCCATACCCTACGCCCTACCTGAACCCCTCCCCGAACCCGTACCCTAAGCCGTACCCTAACCCTCACCCTAACCCTAACCCTAACCCTAAGCTACCCTTGACTGCTTCTGCCTCCAATAGATTTCCTAAGCACTAGTGTTTTAAGGAACAGGTTAAAAAGAGAATCCTAATGTGATTTCTTGATAATGGGTGTGTTCCTTATATTCTCCTCGTGTCTAAACTCTTCTCCATGGCTGGACCCCCAAATAATATTCCTTTAAGTGCTAAGGGGTATCTAGAGAGTGTGATAGGTTTAATAACGACCCTCACCCTAACGCGTACCCTAACCCTAACCGCTACCCTAAACCTAACGAGTACCCTAATCCTAACCCGTACCCAAAACCGAGCCCTAACCCTAACACTAACCCTAACTCTAACCCTAACCCATACCCTACGCCCTACCCGAACCCGTACCCTAAGCCGTACCCTAACCCTCACCCTAACCCTAACCCTAACCCTAAGCTACCCTTGACTGCTTCTGCCTCCAATAGATTTCCTAACCACTAGTGTTTTAAGGAACAATTTAAAAAGAGAATCATATTGTGATTTTTTGATAATGGGTGTGTTCCTTATCTTCTCCTAGTGTCTAAACCCTTCTCCATGGCTGGACGCCCAAATAATATTCCTTTACGTGCTAAGGGGTATCTAGAGAGTGGGATAGGTTTAATAACTACCCTCACCCTAAAGCGTACCCTAACCCTAACCCCTACCGTAACACTAACGCGTACCCTAATCCTAACCCGTACCCTAAACCGAGCCCTAACCCTAACACTAACCCTAACCCTAACTCTAACCCATACCCTACGCCCTACCTGAACCCCTCCCCGAACCCGTACCCTAAGCCGTACCCTAACCCTCACCCTAACCCTAACCCTAACCCTAAGCTACCCTTGACGGCTTCTGCCTCCAATAGATTTCCTAAGCACTAGTGATTTAAGGAACAGGTTAAAAAGAGAATCCTAATGTGATTTCTTGATAATGGGTGTGTTCCTTATCTTCTCCTCGTGTCTAAACTCTTCTCCATGGCTGGACCCCCAAATAATATTCCTTTACGTGCTAAGGGCTATCTAGAGAGTGGGATAGGTTTAATAACTACCCTCACTCTAACGCGTATCCTAACCCTAACCCCTACCCTAACCCTAACGCATACCCTAATCCTAACCCGTACCCTAAACCGAGCCCTAACCCTAACACTAGCCCTAACCCTAACCCTAACCCATACCCTACGCCCTACCCGAACCCCTCCCCGAACCCGTAACCTAAGCCGTACCCTAACCCTCACCCTAACCCTAACCCTAACCCTAAGCTACCCTTGACTGCTTCTGCCTCCAATAGATTTCCTAAGCACTACTGTTTTAAGGAACAGGTTAAAAAGAGAATCCTAATGTGATTTCTTGATAATGGGTGTGTTCCTTATATTCTCCTCGTGTCTAAACTCTTCTCCAAGGCTGGAACCCCAAATATTATTCCTTTACGTTCTAAGGGGTATCTAGAGAGTGTGATAGGTTTAATAACTACCCCCACCCTAACGCGTACCCTAACCCTAACCACTACCCTAACACTAACGCGTACCCTAATCCTAACCCGTACCCTAAACCGAACCCTAACCCTAACACTAACCCTAACCCTTACCCTTACCCATACCCTACGCCCTACCCGAACCCCTCCCCGAACCCGTACCCTAAGCCATACCCTAACCCTCACCCTAACCCTAACCCTAAGCTACCCTTGACTGCTTCTGCCTCCAATAGATTTCCTAAGCACTACTGTTTTAAGGAACAGGTTAAAAAGAGAATCCTAATGTGATTTCGTGATAATGGGTGTGTTCCTTATCTTCTCCTAGTGTCTAAACTCTTCTCCATGGCTGGACCCCCAATAATATTCCTGTACGTGCTAAGGGGTATCTAGAGAGTGGGATAGGTTTAATAACTACCCTCACCCTAACGCGTACACTAACCCTAACGCGTACCCTAATCCTAACCCGTACCCTAAACCGAGCCCTAACCCTAACACTAGCCCTAACCCTAACCCTAAACCATACCCTACGCCCTACCCGAACCCCTCCCCGAACCCGTACCCTAAGCCATACCCTAACCCTCACCCTAACCCTAACCCTAACCCTAAGCTACCCTTGACGGCTTCTGCCTCCAGTAGATTTCCTAAGCACTAGTGTTGTAAGGAACATGTTAAAAAGAGAATCCTAATGTGATTTCTTGATAATGGGTGTGTTCCTTATCTTCTCCTCGTGTCTAAACTCTTCTCCATGGCTGGACCCCCAAATAATATTCCTTTACGTGCTAAGGGGTATCTAGAGAGTGTGATAGGTTTAATAACTACCCTCACCCTAACGTGTACCCTAACCCTAACCACTACCCTAAACCTAACGAGTACCCTAATCCTAACCCGTACCCTAAACCGAGCCCTAAACCTAACACTAACCCTAACTCTAACCCTAACCCATACCCTACGCCCTACCCGAACCCCTCCCCGAACCCGTACCCTAAGCCGAACCCTAACCCTCACCCTAACCCTAACCCTAACCCTAAGCTACCCTTGACTGCTTCTGCCTCCAATAGATTTCCTAACCACTAGTGTTTTAAGGAACAGTTTAAAAAGAAAATCATATTGTGATTTCTTGATAATGGGTGTGTTCCTTATCTTCTCCTAGTGTCTAAACCCTTCTCCATGGCTGGACGCCCAAATAATATTCCTTTACGTGCTAAGGGGTATCTAGAAAGTGGGATAGGTTTAATAACTACCCTCACCCTAAAGTGTACCCTAACCCTAACCCGTACCCTAACACTAACGCGTACCCTAATCCTAACCCGTACCCTAAACCGAGCCCTAACCCTAACACTAACCCTAACCCTAACTCTAACCCATACCCTACGCCCTACCTGAACCCCTCCCCGAACCCGTACCCTAAGCCGTACCCTAACCCTCACCCTAACCCTAACCCTAACCCTAAGCTACCCTTGACGGCTTCTGCCTCCAATAGATTTCCTAAGCACTAGTGATTTAAGGAACAGGTTAAAAAGAGAATCCTAATGTGATTTCTTGATAATGGGTGTGTTCCTTATCTTCTCCTCGTGTCTAAACTCTTCTCCATGGCTGGACCCCCAAATAATATTCCTTTACGTGCTAAGGGGTATCTAGAGAGTGGGATAGGTTTAATAACTACCCTCACCCTAACGCGTACACTAACCCTAACGCATACCCTAATCCTAACCCGTACCCTAAACCGAGCCCTAACCCTAACACTAACCCTAACCCTAACCCTAACCCATACCCTACGCCATACCTGAACCCCTCCCCGAAACCGTGCCCTAAGCCGTACCCTAACCCTCACCCTAAACCTAACCCTAACCCTAACCCTAAGCTACCCTTGACGGCTTCTGCCTCCAATAGATTTCCTAAGCACTAGTGTTTTAAGGAACATGTTAAAGAGAGAATCCTAATGTGATTTCTTGATAATGGGTGTGTTCCTTATCTTCTCCTCGTGTCTAAACTCTTCTCCATGGCTGGACCCCCAAATAATATTCCTTTATGTGCTAAGGGGTATCTAGAGAGTGTGATAGGTTTAATAACTACCCTCACCCTAACACGTACCCTAACGCTAACACCTACCCTAACCCTAACGCGTACCCTAATCCTAACCCGTACCCTAAACCGAGCCCTAACCATAACACTAACCCTAACCCATACCCTACGCCCTACCCGAACCCCTCCCCGAACCCGTACCGTAAGCCATACCCTAGCCCTCACCCTAACCCTAACCCTAACCCTAAGCTACCCTTGACGGCTTCTGCCTCCAATAGATTTCCTAAGCACTAGTGATTTAAGGAACAGGTTAAAAAGAGAATCCTAATGTGATTTCTTGATAATGGGTGTGTTCCTTATCTTCTCCTCGTGTCTAAACCCTTCTCCATGGCTGGACCCCCAAATAATATTCCTTTACGTGCTAAGGGGTATCTAGAGAGTGGGATAGGTTTAATAACTACCCTCACCCTAACGCGTACCCTAACCCTAACCCCTACCCTAACCCTAACGCATACCCTAATCCTAACCCGTACCCTAAACCGAGCCCTAACCCTAACACTAGCCCTAACCCTAACCCTAACCCATACCCTACGCCCTACCCGAACCCCTCCCCGAACCCGTATCGTAAGCCGTACCCTAACCCTCACCCTAACCCTAACCCTAACCCTAAGCTACCCTTGACTGCTTCTGCCTCCAATAGATTTCCTAAGCACTAGTGTTTTAAGGAACAGGTTAAAAAGAGAATCCTAATGTGATTTCTTGATAATGGGTGTGTTCCTTATCTTCTCCTCATGTCTAAACTCTTCTCCATGGCTGGACCCCCAAATAATATTCCTTTACGTGCTAATGGGTATCTAGAGAGTGTGATAGGTTTAATAACTACCCTCACCCTAACACGTACCGTAACCCTAACCCCTACCCTAACCCTAACGCGTTCCCTAATCCTAACCCATACCCTAAACCGAGCCGTAACCCTAACACTAACCCTAACCCTAACCCTAACCCATACCCTACGCCCTACCCGAACCCCTCCCCGAACCCGTACCCTAAGCCATACCCTAGCCCTCACCCTAACCCTAACCCTAACCCTAAGCTACCCTTGACTGCTTCTGCCTCCAATAGATTTCCTAAGCACTAGTGTTTTAAGGAACAGGTTAAAAAGAGAATCCTAATGAGATTCCGTGATAATGGGTGTGTTCCTTATCTTCTCCTAGTGTCTAAACTCTTCTCCATGCCTGGACCCCCAAATAATATTCCTATACGTGCTAAGGGGTATCTAGAGAGTGGGATAGGTTTAATAACTACCCCCACCCTAACGCGTACCCTAACCCTAACCACTACCCTAACACTAACGCGTACCCTAATCCTAACCCGTACCCTAAACCGAACCCTAACCCTAACACTAACCCTAACCCTTACCCTTACCCATACCCTACGCCCTACCCGAACCCCTCCCCGAACCCGTACCCTAAGCCATACCCTAACCCTCACCCTAACCCTAACCCTAAGCTACCCTTGACTGCTTCTGCCTCCAATAGATTTCCTAAGCACTACTGTTTTAAGGAACAGGTTAAAAAGAGAATCCTAATGTGATTTCGTGATAATGGGTGTGTTCCTTATCTTCTCCTAGTGTCTAAACTCTTCTCCATGGCTGGACCCCCAATAATATTCCTGTACGTGCTAAGGGGTATCTAGAGAGTGGGATAGGTTTAATAACTACCCTCACCCTAACGCGTACACTAACCCTAACGCGTACCCTAATCCTAACCCGTACCCTAAACCGAGCCCTAACCCTAACACTAGCCCTAACCCTAACCCTAAACCATACCCTACGCCCTACCCGAACCCCTCCCCGAACCCGTACCCTAAGCCATACCCTAACCCTCACCCTAACCCTAACCCTAACCCTAAGCTACCCTTGACGGCTTCTGCCTCCAATAGATTTCCTAAGCACTAGTGTTGTAAGGAACATGTTAAAAAGAGAATCCTAATGTGATTTCTTGATAATGGGTGTGTTCCTTATCTTCTCCTCGTGTCTAAACTCTTCTCCATGGCTGGACCCCCAAATAATATTCCTTTACGTGCTAAGGGGTATCTAGAGAGTGTGATAGGTTTAATAACTACCCTCACCCTAACGTGTACCCTAACCCTAACCACTACCCTAAACCTAACGAGTACCCTAATCCTAACCCGTACCCTAAACCGAGCCCTAAACCTAACACTAACCCTAACTCTAACCCTAACCCATACCCTACGCCCTACCCGAACCCCTCCCCGAACCCGTACCCTAAGACGAACCCTAACCCTCACCCTAACCCTAACCCTAACCCTAAGCTACCCTTGACTGCTTCTGCCTCCAATAGATTTCCTAACCACTAGTGTTTTAAGGAACAGTTTAAAAAGAAAATCATATTGTGATTTCTTGATAATGGGTGTGTTCCTTATCTTCTCCTAGTGTCTAAACCCTTCTCCATGGCTGGACGCCCAAATAATATTCCTTTACGTGCTAAGGGGTATCTAGAAAGTGGGATAGGTTTAATAACTACCCTCACCCTAAAGTGTACCCTAACCCTAACCCGTACCCTAACACTAACGCGTACCCTAATCCTAACCCGTACCCTAAACCGAGCCCTAACCCTAACACTAACCCTAACCCTAACTCTAACCCATACCCTACGCCCTACCTGAACCCCTCCCCGAACCCGTACCCTAAGCCGTACCCTAACCCTCACCCTAACCCTAACCCTAACCCTAAGCTACCCTTGACGGCTTCTGCCTCCAATAGATTTCCTAAGCACTAGTGATTTAAGGAACAGGTTAAAAAGAGAATCCTAATGTGATTTCTTGATAATGGGTGTGTTCCTTATCTTCTCCTCGTGTCTAAACTCTTCTCCATGGCTGGACCCCCAAATAATATTCCTTTACGTGCTAAGGGGTATCTAGAGAGTGGGATAGGTTTAATAACTACCCTCACCCTAACGCGTACACTAACCCTAACGCATACCCTAATCCTAACCCGTACCCTAAACCGAGCCCTAACCCTAACACTAACCCTAACCCTATCCCTAACCCATACCCTACGCCATACCTGAACCCCTCCCCGAAACCGTGCCCTAAGCCGTACCCTAACCCTCACCCTAAACCTAACCCTAACCCTAACCCTAAGCTACCCTTGACGGCTTCTGCCTCCAATAGATTTCCTAAGCACTAGTGTTTTAAGGAACAAGTTAAAGAGAGAATCCTAATGTGATTTCTTGATAATGGGTGTGTTCCTTATCTTCTACTCGTGTCTAAACTCTTCTCCATGGCTGGACCCCCAAATAATATTCCTTTATGTGCTAAGGGGTATCTAGAGAGTGTGATAGGTTTAATAACTACCCTCACCCTAACACGTACCCTAACGCTAACACCTACCCTAACCCTAACGCGTACCCTAATCCTAACCCGTACCCTAAACCGAGCCCTAACCATAACACTAACCCTAACCCATACCCTACGCCCTACCCGAACCCCTCCCCGAACCCGTACCGTAAGCCATACCCTAGCCCTCACCCTAACCCTAACCCTAACCCTAAGCTACCCTTGACGGCTTCTGCCTCCAATAGATTTCCTAAGCACTAGTGATTTAAGGAACAGGTTAAAAAGAGAATCCTAATGTGATTTCTTGATAATGGGTGTGTTCCTTATCTTCTCCTCGTGTCTAAACCCTTCTCCATGGCTGGACCCCCAAATAATATTCCTTTACGTGCTAAGGGGTATCTAGAGAGTGGGATAGGTTTAATAACTACCCTCACCCTAACGCGTACCCTAACCCTAACCCCTACCCTAACCCTAACGCATACCCTAATCCTAACCCGTACCCTAAACCGAGCCCTAACCCTAACACTAGCCCTAAACCTAACCCTAACCCATACCCTACGCCCTACCCGAACCCCTCCCCGAACCCGTATCGTAAGCCGTACCCTAACCCTCACCCTAACCCTAACCCTAACCCTAAGCTACCCTTGACTGCTTCTGCCTCCAATAGATTTCCTAAGCACTAGTGTTTTAAGGAACAGGTTAAAAAGAGAATCCTAATGTGATTTCTTGATAATGGGTGTGTTCCTTATCTTCTCCTCGTGTCTAAACTCTTCTCCATGGCTGGACCCCCAAATAATATTCCTTTACGTGCTAATGGGTATCTAGAGAGTGTGATAGGTTTAATAACTACCCTCACCCTAACACGTACCCTAACCCTAACCCCTACCCTAACCCTAACGCGTTCCCTAATCCTAACCCATACCCTAAACCGAGCCGTAACCCTAACACTAACCCTAACCCTAACCCTAACCCATACCCTACGCCCTACCCGAACCCCTCCCCGAACCCGTACCCTAAGCCATACCCTAGCCCTCACCCTAACCCTAACCCTAACCCTAAGCTACCCTTGACTGCTTCTGCCTCCAATAGATTTCCTAAGCACTAGTGTTTTAAGGAACAGGTTAAAAAGAGAATCCTAATGAGATTCCGTGATAATGGGTGTGTTCCTTATCTTCTCCTAGTGTCTAAACTCTTCTCCATGCCTGGACCCCCAAATAATATTCCTATACGTGCTAAGGGGTATCTAGAGAGTGGGATAGGTTTATTAACTACCCTCACCTTAACGCGTACCCTAACCCTAACCGCTACACTAACCCTAGCGCGTACCCTAATCCTAACCCGTAACCTAAACCGAGCCCTAACCCTAACACTAACTCTAACCCTAACCCTAACCCATACCCTACGCCCTACCCGAACCCCTCCCTGAACCCGTACCCTAAACCGTACCCTAACCCTCACCCTAACCCTAACCCTAACCCTAAGCTACCCTTGACGGCTTCTGCCTCCAATAGATTTCCTAAGCACTAGTGTTTTAAGGAACAGGTTAAAAAGAGAATCCTAATGTGATTTCGTGATAATGGGTGTGTTCCTTATCTTCTCCTAGTGTCTAAACCCTTCTCCATGGCTGGACCCCCAAATAATATTCCTTTACGTGCTAAGGGGTATCTAGAGAGTGGGATAGGTTTAATAACTACCCTCACCCTAAAGCGTACCCTAACCCTAACCCCTACCCTAACACTAACGCGTACCCTAATCCTAACCCGAACCCTTAACCGAGCCCTAACCCTAACACTAACCCTAACCCTAACTCTAACCCATACCCTACGCCCTACCCGAATCCCTCCCCGAACCCGTACCCTAAGCCGTACCCTAACCCTCACCCTAACCCTAACCCTAACCCTAAGCTACCCTTGACGGCTTCTGCCTCCAATACATTTCCTAAGCACTAGTGATTTAAGGAACAGGTTAAAAAGAGAATCCTAATGTGATTTCTTGATAATGGGTGTGTTCCTTATCTTCTCCTCTTGTCTAAACTCTTTTCCATGGCTGGACCCCCAAATAATATTCCTTTACGTGCTAAGGGGTATCTAGAGAGTGTGATAGGTTTAATAACTACCCTCACCCTAACGTGTACCCTAACCCTAACCCCTACCCTAACCCTAATGCGTACCCTAATCCTAACCCGTACCCCAAACCGAGCCCTAACCCTAACACTAGCCCTAACCCTAACCCTAAATCATAGCCTACGCCCTACCCGAACACCTCCCCGAACCCGTACCCTAAGCCGTACCCTAAACCTCACCCTAACCCTAACCCTCACCCTAAGCTACCCTTGACTGCTTCTGCCTCCAATAGATTTCCTAAGCACTAGTGTTTTAAGGAACAGGTTAAAAAGAGAATCCTAATGTGATTTCTTGATAATGGGTGTATTCCTTATCTTCTCCTAGTGTCTAAACTCTTCTCCATGGCTGGACCCCCAAATAATATTCCTTTACGTGCTAAGGGGTATCTAGAGAGTGGGATAGGTTTAATAACTACCCTCACCCTAACGCGTACCCTAACCCTAACCCCTACCCTAACCCTAACGCGTACCCTAATCCTAACCCGTACCCTAAACCGAGCCCTAACCCTAACACTAGCCCTAACCCTAACCCTAACCCATACCCTACGCCCTACCCGAAACCCTCCCCGAACCCGTACCCTAAGCTGTACCCTAACCCTCACCCTAACCCTAACCCTAACCCTAAGCTACCCTTGACTGCTTCTGCCTCCAATAGATTTCCTAAGAACTAGTGTTTTAAGGAACAGGTTAAAAAGAGAATCCTAATGTGATTTCTTGATAATGGGTGTGTTCCTTATCTTCTCCTCGTGTCTAAACTCTTCTCCATGGCTGGACCCCCAAATAATATTCCTTTACGTGCTAAGGGGTATCTAGAGAGTGTGATAGGTTTAATAACTACCCCCACCCTAACGCGTACCCTAACCCTAACCCCTACCCTAACCCTAACGCGTACCCTAATCCTAACCCGTACCCTAAACCGAGCCCTAACACTAACACTAACCCTAACCCTAACTCTAACACATACCCTACGCCCTACCTGAACCCCTCCCCGAACCCGTACCCTAAGCCGTACCCTAACCCTCACCCTAACCCTAACCCTAACCCTAAGCTACCCTTGACGGCTTCTGCCTCCAATAGATTTCCTAAGCACTAGTGTTTTAAGGAACAGGTTAAAAAGAGAATCCTAATGTGATTTCGTGATAATGGGTGTGTTCCTTATCTTCTCCTCGTGTCTAAACTCTTCTCCATGGCTGGACCCCCAATAATATTCCTGTACGTGCTAAGGGGTATCTAGAGAGTGGGATAGGTTTAATAACTACCCTCACCCTAACGCGTACACTAACCCTAACGCGTACACTAATCCTAACCCGTACCCTAAACCGAGCCCTAACCCTAACACTAACCCTAACCCTAACCCTAACCCATACCCTACGCCCTACCCGAACCCCTCCCCGAACCCGTGCCCTAAGCCGTACCCTAACCCTCACCCTAAACCTAACCCTAACCCTAACCCTAAGCTACCCTTGACGGCTTCTGCCTCCAATAGATTTCCTAAGCACTAGTGTTTTAAGGAACATGTTAAAAAGAGAATCCTAATGTGATTTCTTGATAATGGGTGTGTTCCTTATCTTCTCCTCGTGTCTAAACTCTTCTCCATGGCTGGACCCCCAAATAATATTCCTTTATGTGCTAAGGGGTATCTAGAGAGTGTGATAGGTTTAATAACTACCCTCACCCTAACACGTACCCTAACACTAACCCCTACCCTAACCCTAACGCGTACCCTAATCCTAACCCGTACCCTAAACCGAGCCCTAACCATAACACTAACCCTAACCCATACCCTATGCCCTACCCGCACCCCTCCCCGAACCCGTACCGTAAGCCATACCCTAGCCCTCACCCTAACACTATCCCTAACCCTAAGCTACCCTTGACTGCTTCTGCCTCCAATAGATTTCCTAAGCACTAGTGTTTTAAGGAACAGGTTAAAAAGAGAATCCTAATGTGTTTTCGTGATAATGGGTGTGTTCCTTATCTTCTCCTAGTGTCTAAACTCTTCTCCATGGCTGGACCCCCAAATAATATTCCTTTACGTGCTAAGGGGTATCTAGAGAGTGGGATAGGTTTAATAACTACCCTCACCCTAACGCGTACCCTAACCCTAACCCCTACCCTAACCCTAACGCGTACCCTAATCCTAACCCATACCCTAAACCGAGCCCTAACCCTAACACTAACTCTAACCCTAACCCTAACCCATACCCTACGCCCTAACCGAACCCCTCCCTGAACCCGTACCCTAAACCGTACCCTAACCCTCATTCTAACCCTAACACTAACCCTAAGCTACCCTTGACGGCTTCTGCCTCCAATAGATTTCCTAAGCACTAGTGATTTAAGGAACAGGTTAAAAAGAGAATCCTAATGTGATTTCTTGATAATTGGTGTGTTCCTTATCTTCTCCTCGTGTCTAAACTCTTCTCCATGGCTGGACCCCCAAATAATATTCCTTTACGTGTTAAGGGGTATCTAGAGAGTGGGATAGGTTTAATAACTACCCTCACCCTAACGCGTACCCTAACCCTAAACCCTACCCTAACCCTAACCCCTACCCTAACCCTAACGCATACCATAATCCTAACCCATACCCTAAACCGAGCCCTAACCCTAACACTAGCCCTAACCCTAACCCTAACCCATACCCTACGCCCTACCCGAACCCCTCCCCGAACCCGTACCCTAAGCCGTACCCTAAACCTCACCCTAACCCTAACCCTAACCCTAAGCTACCCTTGACTGCTTCTGCCTCCAATAGATTTCCTAAGCACTAGTGTTTTAACGAACAGGTTAAAAAGAGAATCATATTGTGATTTCTTGATAATGGGTGTGTTCCTTATCTTCTCCTAGTGTCTAAACTCTTCTCCATGGCTGGACCCCCAAATAATATTCCTTTACGTGCTAAGGGGTATCTAGAGAGTGGGATAGGTTTAATAACTACCCTCACCCTAAAGCGTACCCTAACCCTAACCACTACCCTAACACTAACGCGTACCCTAATCCTAACCCGTACCCTAAACCGAGCCCTAACCCTAACACTAACTCTAACCCTAACCCTAACCCATACCCTACGCCCTACCCGAACCCCTCCCCGAACCCGTACCCTAAGCCATACCCTAACCCTCACCCTATCCCTAACCCTAACCCTAAGCTACCCTTGACTGCTTCTGCCTCCAATAGATTTCCTAAGCACTAGTGTTTTAAGGAACAGGTTAAAAAGAGAATCCTAATGTGATTTCGTGATAATGGGTGTGTTCCTTATCTTCTCCTAGTGTCTAAACTCTTCTCCATGGCTGGACCCCCAATAATATTCCTGTACGTGCTAAGGGGTATCTAGAGAGTGGGATAGGTTTAATAACTACCCTCACCCGAACGCGTACACTAACCCTAACGCGTACCCTAATCCTAACCCGTACCCTAAACCGAGCCCTAACCCTAACAGTAACCCTAACCCTAACCCTAACCCATACCCTACGCCCTACCCGAACCCCTCCCCGAACCCGTACCCTAAGCCGTACCCTAACCCTCACCCTAACCCTAACCCTAACCCTAAGCTACCCTTGACTGCTTCTGCCTCCAATAGATTTCCTAAGCACTAGTGTTTTAAGGAACAGGTTAAAAAGAGAATCCTAATGTGATTTCTTGATAATGGGTATGTTCCTTATCTTCTCCTCGTGTCTAAACTCTTCTCCATGGCTGGACCCCAAATCATATTCCTTTACGTGCTAAGGGGTATCTAGAGAGTGGGATAGGTTTAATAACTACCCTCACCCTAACGCGTACCCTAACCCTAACCCCTACCCTAACCCTAATGCGTACCCTAATCCTAACCCGTACCCTAAACCGAGCCCTAACCCTAACCCTATCCCTAACCCTAACCCTAACCCATACCCTACGCCCTACCCAAACCCCTCCCCGAAACCGTACCCTAAGCCGTACCCTAAACCTCACCCTAACCCTAACCCTAACCCTAAGCTACCCTTGACTGCTTCTTCCTCCAATAGATTTCCTAAGCACTAGTGTTTTAAGGAACAGGTTAAAAAGAGAATCCTAATGTGATTTCGTGATAATGGGTGTGTTCCTTATCTTCTCCTAGGGTCTAAACTCTTCTCCATGCCTGGACCCCCAAATAATATTCCTATACGTGCTAAGGGGTATCAAGAGAGTGGGATAGGTTTATTAACTACCCTCACCTTAACGCGTACCCTAACCCTAACCGCTACACTAACCCTAGCGCGTACCCTAATCCTAACCCGTAACCTAAACCGAGCCCTAACCCTAACACTAACTCTAACCCTAACCCTAACCCATACCCTACGCCCTACCCGAACCCCTCCCTGAACCCGTACCCTAAACCGTACCCTAACCCTCACCCTAACCCTAACCCTAACCCTAAGCTACCCTTGACGGCTTCTGCCTCCAATAGATTTCCTAAGCACTAGTGTTTTAAGGAACAGGTTAAAAAGAGAATCCTAATGTGATTTCGTGATAATGGGTGTGTTCCTTATCTTCTCCTAGTGTCTAAACCCTTCTCCATGGCTGGACCCCCAAATAATATTCCTTTACGTGCTAAGGGGTATCTAGAGAGTGGGATAGGTTTAATAACTACCCTCACCCTAAAGCGTACCCTAACCCTAACCCCTACCCTAACACTAACGCGTACCCTAATCCTAACCCGAACCCTTAACCGAGCCCTAACCCTAACACTAACCCTAACCCTAACTCTAACCCATACCCTACGCCCTACCCGAATCCCTCCCCGAACCCGTACCCTAAGCCGTACCCTAACCCTCACCCTAACCCTAACCCTAACCCTAAGCTACCCTTGACGGCTTCTGCCTCCAATACATTTCCTAAGCACTAGTGATTTCAGGAACAGGTTAAAAAGAGAATCCTAATGTGATTTCTTGATAATGGGTGTGTTCCTTATCTTCTCCTCTTGTCTAAACTCTTTTCCATGGCTGGACCCCCAAATAATATTCCTTTACGTGCTAAGGGGTATCTAGAGAGTGTGATAGGTTTAATAACTACCCTCACCCTAACGTGTACCCTAACCCTAACCCCTACCCTAACCCTAATGCGTACACTAATCCTAACCCGTACCCCAAACCGAGCCCTAACCCTAACACTAGCCCTAACCCTAACCCTAACCCATAGCCTACGCCCTACCCGAACACCTCCCTGAACCCGTACCCTAAGCCGTACCCTAAACCTCACCCTAACCCTAACCCTCACCCTAAGCTACCCTTGACTGCTTCTGCCTCCAATAGATTTCCTAAGCACTAGTGTTTTAAGGAACAGGTTAAAAAGAGAATCCTAATGTGATTTCTTGATAATGGGTGTATTCCTTATCTTCTCCTAGTGTCTAAACTCTTCTCCATGGCTGGACCCCCAAATAATATTCCTTTACGTGCTAAGGGGTATCTAGAGAGTGGGATAGGTTTAATAACTACCCTCACCCTAACGCGTACCCTAACCCTAACCCCTACCCTAACCCTAACGCGTACCCTAATCCTAACCTGTACCCTAAACCGAGCCCTAACCCTAACACTAGCCCTAACCCTAACCCTAACCCATACCCTACGCCCTACCCGAAACCCTCCCCGAACCCGTACCCTAAGCTGTACCCTAACCCTCACCCTAACCCTAACCCTAACCCTAAGCTACCCTTGACTGCTTCTGCCTCCAATAGATTTCCTAAGAACTAGTGTTTTAAGGAACAGGTTAAAAAGAGAATCCTAATGTGATTTCTTGATAATGGGTGTGTTCCTTATCTTCTCCTCGTGTCTAAACTCTTCTCCATGGCTGGACCCCCAAATAATATTCCTTTACGTGCTAAGGGGTATCTAGAGAGTGTGATAGGTTTAATAACTACCCCCACCCTAACGCGTACCCTAACCCTAACCCCTACCCTAACCCTAACGCGTACCCTAATCCTAACCCGTACCCTAAACCGAGCCCTAACCCTAACACTAACCCTAACCCTAACTCTAACCCATACCCTACGCCCTACCTGAACCCCTCCCCGAACCCGTACCCTAAGCCGTACCCTAACCCTCACCCTAACCCTAACCCTAACCCTAAGCTACCCTTGACGGCTTCTGCCTCCAATAGATTTCCTAAGCACTAGTGTTTTAAGGAACAGGTTAAAAAGAGAATCCTAATGTGATTTCGTGATAATGGGTGTGTTCCTTATCTTCTCCTCGTGTCTAAACTCTTCTCCATGGCTGGACCCCCAATAATATTCCTGTACGTGCTAAGGGGTATCTAGAGAGTGGGATAGGTTTAATAACTACCCTCACCCTAACGCGTACACTAACCCTAACGCGTACCCTAATCCTAACCCGTACCCTAAACCGAGCCCTAACCCTAACACTAACCCTAACCCTAACCCTAACCCATACCCTACGCCCTACCCGAACCCCTCCCCGAACCCGTGCCCTAAGCCGTACCTAACCCTCACCCTAAACCTAACCCTAACCCTAACCCTAAGCTACCCTTGACGGCTTCTGCCTCCAATAGATTTCCTAAGCACTAGTGTTTTAAGGAACATGTTAAAAAGAGAATCCTAATGTGATTTCTTGATAATGGGTGTGTTCCTTATCTTCTCCTCGTGTCTAAACTCTTCTCCATGGCTGGACCCCCAAATAATATTCCTTTATGTGCTAAGGGGTATCTAGAGAGTGTGATAGGTTTAATAACTACCCTCACCCTAACACGTACCCTAACACTAACCCCTACCCTAACCCTAACGCGTACCCTAATCCTAACCCGTACCCTAAACCGAGCCCTAACCATAACACTAACCCTAACCCATACCCTACGCCCTACCCGCACCCCTCCCCGAACCCGTACCGTAAGCCATACCCTAGCCCTCACCCTAACCCTATCCCTAACCCTAAGCTACCCTTGACTGCTTCTGCCTCCAATAGATTTCCTAAGCACTAGTGTTTTAAGGAACAGGTTAAAAAGAGAATCCTAATGTGTTTTCGTGATAATGGGTGTGTTCCTTATCTTCTCCTAGTGTCTAAACTCTTCTCCATGGCTGGACCCCCAAATAATATTCCTTTACGTGCTAAGGGGTATCTAGAGAGTGGGATAGGTTTAATAACTACCCTCACCCTAACGCGTACCCTAACCCTAACCCCTACCCTAACCCTAACGCGAACCCTAATCCTAACCCATACCCTAAACCGAGCCCTAACCCTAACACTAACTCTAACCCTAACCCTAACCCATACCCTACGCCCTAACCGAACCCCTCCCTGAACCCGTACCCTAAACCGTACCCTAAACCTCATTCTAACCCTAACGCTAACCCTAAGCTACCCTTGACGGCTTCTGCCTCCAATAGATTTCCTAAGCACTAGTGATTTAAGGAACAGGTTAAAAAGAGAATCCTAATGTGATTTCTTGATAATTGGTGTGTTCCTTATCTTCTCCTCGTGTCTAAACTCTTCTCCATGGCTGGACCCCCTAATAATATTCCTTTACGTGTTAAGGGGTATCTAGAGAGTGGGATAGGTTTAATAACTACCCTCACCCTAACGCGTACCCTAACCCTAAACCCTACCCTAACCCTAACCCCTACCCTAACCCTAACGCATACCATAATCCTAACCCATACCCTAAACCGAGCCCTAACCCTAACACTAGCCCTAACCCTAACCCTAACCCATACCCTACGCCCTACCCGAACCCCTCCCCGAACCCGTACCCTAAGCCGTACCCTAAACCTCACCCTAACCCTAACCCTAACCCTAAGCTACCCTTGACTGCTTCTGCCTCCAATAGATTTCCTAAGCACTAGTGTTTTAACGAACAGGTTAAAAAGAGAATCCTAATGTGATTTCTTGATAATGGGTGTGTTCCTTATCTTCTCCTCGTGTCTAAACTCTTCTCCATGGCTGGACCCCCAAATAATATTCCTTTACGTGCTAAGGGGTATCTAGAGAGTGGGATAGGTTTAATAACTAACCTCACCCTAACGCGTACCCTAACCCTAACCCCTACCCTAACCCTAACGCGTACCCTAATCCTAACCCGTACCCTAAACCGAGCCCTAACCCTAACACTAACCCTAACCCTAACCCTAACCCATAGCCTACGCCCTACCCGAAACCCTCCCCGAACCCGTACCCTAAGCCGTACCCTAACCCTCACCCTAACCCTAACCCTAACCCTAAGCTACCCTTGACGGCTTCTGCCTCCAATAGATTTCCTAAGCACTAGTGTTTTAAGGAACAGTTTAAAAAGAGAATCATATTGTGATTTCTTGATAATGGGTGTGTTCCTTATCTTCTCCTAGTGTCTAAACTCTTCTCCATGGCTGGACCCCCAAATAATATTCCTTTACGTGCTAAGGGGTATCTAGAGAGTGGGATAGGTTTAATAACTACCCTCACCCTAAAGCGTACCCTAACCCTAACCACTACCCTAACACTAACGCGTACCCTAATCCTAACCCGTACCCTAAACCGAGCCCTGACCCTAACACTAACTCTAACCCTAACCCTAACCCATACCCTACGCCCTACCCGAACCCCTCCCCGAACCCGTACCCTAAGCCATACCCTAACCCTCACCCTATCCCTAACCCTAACCCTAAGCTACCCTTGACTGCTTCTGCCTCCAATAGATTTCCTAAGCACTAGTGTTTTAAGGAACAGGTTAAAAAGAGAATCCTAATGTGATTTCGTGATAATGGGTGTGTTCCTTATCTTCTCCTAGTGTCTAAACTCTTCTCCATGGCTGGACCCCCAATAATATTCCTGTACGTGCTAAGGGGTATCTAGAGAGTGGGATAGGTTTAATAACTACCCTCACCCTAACGCGTACACTAACCCTAACGCGTACCCTAATCCTAACCCGTACACTAAACCGAGCCCTAACCCTAACAGTAACCCTAACCCTAACCCTAACCCATACCCTACGCCCTACCCGAACCCCTCCCCGAACCCGTACCCTAAGCCGTACCCTAACCCTCATCCTAACCCTAACCCTAACCCTAAGCTACCCTTGACTGCTTCTGCCTCCAATAGATTTCCTAAGCACTAGTGTTTTAAGGAACAGGTTAAAAAGAGAATCCTAATGTGATTTCTTGATAATGGGTATGTTCCTTATCTTCTCCTCGTGTCTAAACTCTTCTCCATGGCTGGACCCCAAATAATATTCCTTTACGTGCTAAGGGGTATCTAGAGAGTGGGATAGGTTTAATAACTACCCTCACCCTAACGCGTACCCTAACCCTAACCCCTACCCTAACCCTAATGCGTACCCTAATCCTAACCCGTACCCTAAACCGAGCCCTAACCCTAACCCTAGCCCTAACCCTAACCCTAACCCATACCCTACGCCCTACCCAAACCCCTCCCCGAAACCGTACCCTAAGCCGTACCCTAAACCTCACCCTAACCCTAACCCTAACCCTAAGCTACCCTTGACTGCTTCTTCCTCCAATAGATTTCCTAAGCACTAGTGTTTTAAGGAACAGGTTAAAAAGAGAATCCTAATGTGATTTCGTGATAATGGGTGTGTTCCTTATCTTCTCCTAGGGTCTAAACTCTTCTCCATGGCTGGACCCCCAATAATATTCCTGTACGTGCTAAGGGGTATCTAGAGAGTGGGATAGGTTTAAAAACTAACCTCACCCTATCGCATACCCTAACCCTAACCCCTACCCTAACCCTAACGCGTACCCTAATCCTAACCCGTACCCTAAACCGAGCCCTAACCCTAACACTAACCCTAACCCGAACCCTAAACCATAGCCTACGCCCTACCCGAACCCCTCCCCGAACCCGTACCCTAAGCCGTACCCTAACCCTCACCCTAACCCTAACCCTAACCCTAAGCTACCCTTGACGGCTTCTGCCTCCAATAGATTTCCTAAGCACTAGTGTTTTAAGGAACAGTTTAAAAAGAGAATCATATTGTGATTTCTTGATAATGGGTGTGTTCCTTATCTTCTCCTAGTGTCTAAACTCTTCTCCATGGCTGGACCCCCAAATAATATTCCTTTACGTGCTAAGGGGTATCTAGAGAGTGGGATAGGTTTAATAACTACCCTCACCCTAAAGCGTACCCTAACCCTAACCACTACCCTAACACTAACGCGTACCCTAATCCTAACCCGTACCCTAAACCGAGCCCTAACCCTAACACTAACTCTAACCCTAATCCTAACCCATACCCTACGCCCTACCCGAAACCCTCCCCGAACCTGTACCCTAACCCTAACCCTAACCCTAAGCTACCCTTGACTGCTTCTGCCTCCAATAGATTTCCTAAGCACTAGTGTTTAAGGAACAGGTTAAAAAGAGAATCCTAATGTGATTTCGTGATAATGGGTGTGTTCCTTATCTTCTCCTAGTGTCTAAACTCTTCTCCATGGCTGGACCCCGAATAATATTCCTGTACGTGCTAAGGGGTATCTAGAGAGTGGGATAGGTTTAATAACTACCCTCACCCTAACGCGTACACTAACCCTAACGCGTACCCTAATCCTAACCCGTACCCTAAACCGAGCCCTAACCCTAACAGTAACCCTAACCCTAACCCTAACCCATACCCTACGCCCTACCCGAACCCCTCCCCGAACCCGTGCCCTAAGCCGTACCCTAACCCTCACCCTAAACCTAACCCTAACCCTAAACCTAAGCTACCCTTGACGGCTTCTGCCTCCAATAGATTTCCTAAGCACTAGTGTTTTAAGGAACATGTTAAAAAGAGAATCCTAATGTGATTTCTTGATAATGGGTGTGTTCCTTATCTTCTCCTCGTGTCTAAACTCTTCTCCATGGCTGGACCCCCAAATAATATTCCTTTATGTGCTAAGGGGTATCTAGAGAGTGTGATAGGTTTAATAACTACCCTCACCCTAACGCGTACCCTAACCCTAACCACTACCATAACACTAACGCGTACCCTAATCCTAACCCGTACCCTAAACCGACCCCTAACCCTAACACTAACCCTAGACCTAACCCTAACCCATACCCTACGCCCTACCCGAAACCCTCCCCGAACCCGTACCCTAAGCCGTACACTAACCCTCACCCTAACCCTAACCCTAACCCTAAGCTACCCTTGACGGCTTCTGCCTCCAATAGATTTCCTAAGCACTAGTGTTTTAAGGAACAGGTTAAAAAGAGAATCCTAATGTGATTTCTTGATAATGGGTGTGTTCCTTATCTTCTCCTCGTGTCTAAACTCTTCTCCATGGCTGGACCCCCAAATAATATTCCTTTACGTGCTAAGGGGTATCTAGAGAGTGGGATAGGTTTAATAACTACCCTCACCCTAACGCGTACCCTAACCCTAACCCCTACCCTAACCCTAACGCGTACCCTAATCCTAACCCGTACCCTAAACCGAGCCCTAACCCTAATCCTAGCCGTAACCCTAACCCTAACCCGTACCCTACGCCCTACCCAAACCCCTCCCCGAAACCGTACCCTAAGCCGTACCCTAACCCTCACCCTAACCCTAACCCTAACCCTAAGCTACCCTTGACTGCTTCTTCCTCCAATAGATTTCCTAAGCACTAGTGTTTTAAGGAACAGGTTAAAAAGAGAATCCTAATGTGATTTCTTGATAATGGGTGTGTTCCTTATCTTCTCCTCGTGTCTAAACTCTTCTCCATGGCTGGACCCCCAAATAATATTCCTTTACGTGCTAAGGGGTATCTAGAGAGTGGGATAGGTTTAATAACTAACCTCACCCTAACGCGTACCCTAACCCTAACCCCTACCCTAACCCTAACGCGTACCCTAATCCTAACCCGTACCCTAAACCGAGCCCTAACCCTAACACTAACCCTAACCCTAACCCTAACCCATAGCCTACGCCCTACCCGAACCCCTCCCCGAACCCGTACCCTAAGCCGTACCCTAACCCTCACCCTAACCCTAACCCTAACCCTAAGCTACCCTTGACGGCTTCTGCCTCCAATAGATTTCCTAAGCACTAGTGTTTTAAGGAACAGTTTTAAAAAGAGAATCATATTGTGATTTCTTGATAATGGGTGTGTTCCTTACTTCTCCTAGTGTCTAAACTCTTCTCCATGGCTGGACCCCCAAATAATATTCCTTTACGTGCTAAGGGGTATCTAGAGAGTGGGATAGGTTTAATTACTACCCTCACCCTAAAGCGTACCCTAACCCTAACCACTACCCTAACACTAACGCGTACACTAATCCTAACCCGTACCCTAAACCGAGCCCTAACCCTAACACTAACTCTAACCCTAACCCTAACCCATACCCTACGCCCTACCCGAAACCCTCCCCGAACCCGTACCCTAAGCCATACCCTAACCCTCACCCTATCCCTAACCCTAACCCTAAGCTACCCTTGACTGCTTCTGCCTCCAATAGATTTCCTAAGCACTAGTGTTTTAAGGAACAGGTTAAAAAGAGAATCCTAATGTGATTTCGTGATAATGGGTGTGTTCCTTATCTTCTCCTAGTGTCTAAACTCTTCTCCATGGCTTGACCCCCAATAATATTCCTGTACGTGCTAAGGGGTATCTAGAGAGTGGGATAGGTTTAATAACTACCCTCACCCTAACGCGTACACTAACCCTAACGCGTACCCTAATCCTAACCCGTACCCTAAACCGAGCCCTAACCCTAACACTAACCCTAACCCTAACCCTAAACCACAGCCTACGCCGTACCCGAACCCCTCCCCGAACCCGTACCCTAAGCCGTACCCTAACCCTCACCCTAACCCTAACCCTAACCCTAAGCTACCCTTGACGGCTTCTGCCTCCAATAGATTTCCTAAGCACTAGTGTTTTAAGGAACAGTTTAAAAAGAGAATCATATTGTGATTTCTTGATAATGGGTGTGTTCCTTATCTTCTCCTAGTGTCTAAACTCTTCTCCATGGCTGGACCCCCAAATAATATTCCTTTACGTGCTAAGGGGTATCTAGAGAGTGGGATAGGTTTAATAACTACCCTCACCCTAAAGCGTACCCTAACCCTAACCACTACCCTAACACTAACCCGTACCCTAATCCTAACCCGTACCCTAAACCGAGCCCTAACCCTAACACTAACTCTAACCCTAATCCTAACCCATACCCTACGCCCTACCCGAAACCCTCCCCGAACCCGTACCCTAAGCCATACCCTAACCCTCACCCTAACCCTAACCCTAACCCTAAGCTACCCTTGACTGCTTCTGCCTCCAATAGATTTCCTAAGCACTAGTGTTTAAGGAACAGGTTAAAAAGAGAATCCTAATGTGATTTCGTGATAATGGGTGTATTCCTTATCTTCTCCTAGTGTCTAAACTCTTCTCCATGGCTGGACCCCCAATAATATTCCTGTACGTGCTAAGGGGTATCTAGAGAGTGGGATAGGTTTAATAACTACCCTCACCCTAACGCGTACACTAACCCTAACGCGTACCCTAATCCTAACCCGTACCCTAAACCGAGCCCTAACCCTAACAGTAACCCTAACCCTAACCCTAACCCATACCCTACGCCCTACCCGAACCCCTCCCCGAACCCGTGCCCTAAGCCGTACCCTAACCCTCACCCTAAACCTAACCCTAACCCTAACCCTAAGCTACCCTTGACGGCTTCTGCCTCCAATAGATTTCCTAAGCACTAGTGTTTTAAGGAACATTTTAAAAAGAGAATCCTAATGTGATTTCTTGATAATGGGTGTGTTCCTTATCTTCTCCTCGTGTCTAAACTCTTCTCCATGGCTGGACCCCCAAATAATATTCCTTTATGTGCTAAGGGGTATCTAGAGAGTGTGATAGGTTTAATAACTACCCTCACCCTAACGCGTACCCTAACCCTAACCCCTACCCTAACCCTAATGCGTACCCTAATCCTAACCCGTACCCCAAACCGAGCCCTAACCCTAACACTAGCCCTAACCCTAACCCTAACCCATACCCTACTCCCTACCCGAACCCCTCCCCGAACCCGTACCCTAAGCCATACCCTAAACCTCACCCTAACCCTAACCCTAACCCTAAGCTACCCTTGACTGCTTCTGCCTCCAATAGATTTCCTAAGCAGTAGTGTTTTAAGGAACAGGTTAAAAAGAGAATCCTAATGTGATTTCTTGATAATGGATGTGTTCCTTATATTCTCCTCGTGTCTAAACTCTTCTCCAAGGCTGGACCCCCAAATAATATTCCTTTACGTGCTAAGGGGTATCTAGAGAGTGGGATAGGTTTAATAACTACCCCCACCCTAACGCGTACCCTAACCCTAACCCCTACCCTAACCCTAATGCGTACCCTAATCCTAACCCGTACCCTAAACCGAGCCCTAACCCTAACACTAACCCTAAAGCTAATCCTAACCCATACCCTACGCCCTACCCGAACCCATCCCCGAAACAGTACCCTAAGCCATACCCTAACCCTCACCCTAACCCTAACCCTAACCCTAAGCTACCCTTGACTGCTTCTGCCTCCAATAGATTTCCTAAGCACTAGTGTTTTAAGGAACAGGTTAAAAAGAGAATCCTAATGTGATTTCTTGATAATGGGTGTGTTCCTTATCTTCTCCTATTGTCTAAACTCTTCTCCATGGCTGGACCCCCAAATAATATTCCTTTACGTGCTAACGGGTATCTAGAGAGTGGGATAGGTTTAATAACTAACCTGACCCTATCGCGTACCCTAACCCTAACACCTACCCTAACACTAACGCGTACCCTAATCCTAACCCGTACCCTAAACCGAGCCCTAACCCTAACACTAACCCTAACCCTAACCCTAACCCATACCCTACGCCCTACCCGAACCCCTCCCCGAACCCGTACCCTAAGCCATACCCTAACCCTCACCCTAACCCTAAACCTAACCCTAAGCTACCCTTGACTGCTTCTGCCTCCAATAGATTTCCTAAGCACTAGTGTTTTAAGGAACAGGTTAAAAAGAGAATCCTAATGTGATTTCTTGATAATGGGTGTGTTCCTTATATTCTCCTCGTGTCTAAACTCTTCTCCATGGCTGGACCCCCAAATAATATTCCTTTAAGTGCTAAGGGTTATCTAGAGAGTGGGATAGGTTTAATAACTACCCTCACCCTAACGCGTACCCTAACCCTAACCCGTACCCTAACCCTAACGCGTACCCTAATCCTAACCCGTACCCTAAACCGAGCCCTAACCCTAACCCTAGCCCTAACCCTAACCCTAACCCATACCCTACGCCCTACCCGAACCCCTCCCCGAACCCGTACCCTAAGCCGTACCCTAACCCTCACCCTAACCCTAACCTAAACCTAAGCTACCCTTGACGGCTTCTGCCTCCAATAGATTTCCTAAGCACTAGTGTTTTAAGGAACAGGTTAAAAAGAGAATCCTAATGTGATTTCGTGATAATGGGTGTGTTCCTTATCTTCTCCTAGTGTCTAAACTCTTCTCCATGGCTGGACCCCCAAATAATATTCCTTTACGTGCTAAGGGGTATCTAGAGAGTGTGATAGGTTTAATAACTACCCTCACCCTAACGCGTACCCTAACCCTAACCGCTACCCTAAACCTAACGAGTACCCTAATCCTAACCCGTACCCTAAACCGAGCCCTAACCCTAACTCTAACCCTAACTCTAACCCTAACCCATACCCTACGCCCTACCCGAACCCGTACCCTAAGCCGTACCCTAAACCTCACCCTAACCCTAACCCTAACCCTAAGCTACCCTTGACTGCTTCTGCCTCCAATAGATTTCCTAACCACTAGTGTTTTAAGGAACAGTTTAAAAAGAGAATCATATTGTGATTTCTTGATAATGGGTGTGTTCCTTATCTTCTCCTAGTGTCTAAACCCTTCTCCATGGCTGGACGCCCAAATAATATTCCTTTACGTGCTAAGGGGTATCTAGAGAGTGGGATAGGTTTAATAACTACCCTCACCCTAAAGCGTACCCTAACCCTAACCCCTACCCTAACACTAACGCGTACCCTAATCCTAACCCATACCCTAAACCGAGCCCTAACCCTAACACTAACCCTAACCCTAACTCTAACCCATACCCTACGCCCTACCTGAACCCCTCCCCGAACCCGTACCCTAAGCCGTACCCTAACCCTCACCCTAACCCTAACCCTAACCCTAAGCTACCCTTGATGGCTTCTGCCTCCAATAGATTTCCTAAGCACTAGTGATTTAAGGAACAGGTTAAAAAGAGAATCCTAATGTGATTTCTTGATAATGGGTGTGTTCCTTATCTTCTCCTCGTGTCTAAACTCTTCTCCATGGCTGGACCCCCAAATAATATTCCTTTACGTGCTAAGGGCTATCTAGAGAGTGGGATAGGTTTAATAACTACCCTCACTCTAACGCGTATCCTAACCCTAACCCCTACCCTAACCCTAACGCATACCCTAATCCTAACCCGTACCCTAAACCGAGCCCTAACCCTAACACTAGCCCTAACCCTAACCCTAACCCATACCCTACGCCCTACCCGAACCCCTCCCCGAACCCGTAACCTAAGCCGTACCCTAACCCTCACCCTAACCCTAACCCTAACCCTAAGCTACCCTTGACTGCTTCTGCCTCCAATAGATTTCCTAAGCACTACTGTTTTAAGGAACAGGTTAAAAAGAGAATCCTAATGTGATTTCTTGATAATGGGTGTGTTCCTTATATTCTCCTCGTGTCTAAACTCTTCTCCAAGGCTGGACCCCCAAATATTATTCCTTTACGTGCTAAGGGGTATCTAGAGAGTGTGATAGGTTTAATAACTACCCCCACCCTAACGCGTACCCTAACCCTAACCACTACCCTAACACTAACGCGTACCCTAATCCTAACCCGTACCCTAAACCGAACCCTAACCCTAACACTAACCCTAACCCTAACCCTTACCCATACCCTACGCCCTACCCGAACCCCTCCCCGAACCCGTACCCTAAGCCATACCCTAACCCTCACCCTAACCCTAACCCTAAGCTACCCTTGACTGCTTCTGCCTCCAATAGATTTCCTAAGCACTACTGTTTTAAGGAACAGGTTAAAAAGAGAATCCTAATGTGATTTCGTGATAATGGGTGTGTTCCTTATCTTCTCCTAGTGTCTAAACTCTTCTCCATGGCTGGACCCCCAATAATATTCCTGTACGTGCTAAGGGGTATCTAGAGAGTGGGATAGGTTTAATAACTACCCTCACCCTAACGCGTACACTAACCCTAACGCGTACCCTAATCCTAACCCGTACCCTAAACCGAGCCCTAACCCTAACACTAGCCCTAACCCTAACCCTAAACCATACCCTACGCCCTACCCGAACCCCTCCCCGAACCCGTGCCCTAAGCCATACCCTAACCCTAACCCTAACCCTAAGCTACCCTTGACGGCTTCTGCCTCCAATAGATTTCCTAAGCACTAGTGTTGTAAGGAACATGTTAAAAAGAGAATCCTAATGTGATTTCTTGATAATGGGTGTGTTCCTTATCTTCTCCTCGTGTCTAAACTCTTCTCCATGGCTGGACCCCCAAATAATATTCCTTTACGTGCTAAGGGGTATCTAGAGAGTGTGATAGGTTTAATAACTACCCTCACCCTAACGTGTACCCTAACCCTAACCACTACCCTAAACCTAACGAGTACCCTAATCCTAACCCGTACCCTAAACCGAGCCCTAACCCTAACACTAACCCTAACTCTAACCCTAACCCATACCCTACGCCCTACCCGAACCCCTCCCCGAATCCGAACCCTAAGCCGAACCCTAACCCTCACCCTAACCCTAACCCTAACCCTAAGCTACCCTTGACTGCTTCTGCCTCCAATAGATTTCCTAACCACTAGTGTTTTAAGGAACAGTTTAAAAAGAGAATCATATTGTGATTTCTTGATAATGGGTGTGTTCCTTATCTTCTCCTAGTGTCTAAACCCTTCTCCATGGCTGGACCCCCAAATAATATTCCTTTACGTGCTAAGGGGTATCTAGAAAGTGGGATAGGTTTAATAACTACCCTCACCCTAAAGTGTACCCTAACCCTAACCCCTACCCTAACACTAACGCGTACCCTAATCCTAACCCGTACCCTAAACCGAGCCCTAACCCTAACACTAACCCTAACCCTAACTCTAACCCATACCCTACGCCCTACCTGAATCCCTCCCCGAACCCGTACCCTAAGCCGTACCCTAACCCTCACCCTAACCCTAACCCTAACCCTAAGCTACCCTTGACGGCTTCTGCCTCCAATAGATTTCCTAAGCACTAGTGATTTAAGGAACAGGTTAAAAAGAGAATCCTAATGTGATTTCTTGATAATGGGTGTGTTCCTTATTTTCTCCTCGTGTCTAAACTCTTCTCCATGGCTGGACCCCCAAATAATATTCCTTTACGTGCTAAGGGCTATCTAGAGAGTGGGATAGGTTCAATAACTACCCTCACTCTAACGCGTATCCTAACCCTAACCCCTACCCTAACACTAACGCATACCCTAATCCTAACCCGTACCCTAAACCGAGCCCTAACCCTAACACTAGCCCTAACCCTAACCCTAACCCATACCCTACGCCCTACCCGAACCCCTCCCCGAACCCGTACCCTAAGCCGTACCCTAACCCTCACCCTAACCCTAACCCTAACCCTAAGCTACCCTTGACTGCTTCTGCCTCCAATAGATTTCCTAAGCACTAGTGTTTTAAGGAACAGGTTAAAAAGAGAATCCTAATGTGATTTCTTGATAATGGGTGTGTTCCTTATATTCTCCTCGTGTCTAAACTCTTCTCCAAGGCTGGACCCCCAAATAATATTCCTTTACGTGCTAAGGGGTATCTAGAGAGTGTGATAGGTTTAATAACTACCCCCAGCCTAACGCGTACCCTTACCCTAACCCCTACCCTAACACTAACGCGTACCCTAATCCTAACCCGTAACCTAAACCGAGCCCTAACCCTAACACTAACCCTAACCCTAACCCTAACCCATACCCTACACCCTACCCGAACCCCTCCCCGAACCCGTACCCTAAGCCATACCCTAACCCTCACCCTAACCCTAACCCTAACCCTAAGCTACCCTTGACTGCTTCTGCCTCCAATAGATTTCCTAAGCACTAGTGTTTTAAGGAACAGGTTAAAAAGAGAATCCTAATGTGATTTCGTGATAATGGGTGTGTTCCTTATCTTCTCCTAGTGTCTAAACTCTTCTCCATGGCTGGACCCCCAATAATATTCCTGTACGTGCTAAGGGGTATCTAGAGAGTGGGATAGGTTTAATAACTACCCTCACCCTAACGCGTACACTAACCCTAACGCGTACCCTAATCCTAACCCGTACCCTAAACCGAGCCCTAACCCTAACACTAACCCTAACCCTAACCCTAACCCATACCCTACGCCATACCTGAACCCCTCCCCGAAACCGTGCCCTAAGCCGTACCCTAACCCTCACCCTAAACCTAACCCTAACCCTAACCCTAAGCTACCCTTGACGGCTTCTGCCTCCAATAGATTTCCTAAGCACTAGTGTTTTAAGGAACATGTTATAGAGAGAATCATAATGTGATTTCTTGATAATGGGTGTGTTCCTTATCTTCTCCTCGTGTCTAAACTCTTCTCCATGGCTGGACCCCCAAATAATATTCCTTTATGTGCTAAGGGGTCTCTAGAGAGTGTGATAGGTTTAATAACTACCCTCACCCTAACACGTACCCTAACCCTAACACCTACCCTAACCCTAACGCGTACCCTAATCCTAACCCGTACCCTAAACCGAGCCCTAACCATAACACTAACCCTAACCCATACCCTACGCCCTACCCGAACCCCTCCCCGAACCCGTACCGTAAGCCATACCCTAGCCCTCACCCTAACCCTAACCCTAACCCTAAGCTACCCTTGACGGCTTCTGCCTCCAATAGATTTCCTAAGCAGTAGTGATTTAAGGAACAGGTTAAAAAGACAATCCTAATGTGATTTCTTGATAATGGTTGTGTTCCTTATCTTCTCCTCGTGTCTAAACTCTTCTCCATGGCTGGACCCCCAAATAATATTCCTTTACATGCTAAGGGGTATCTAGAGAGTGGGATAGGTTTAATAACTACCCTCACCCTAACGCGTACCCTAACCCTAACCCCTACCCTAACCCTAACGCATACCCTAATCCTAACCCGTACCCTAAACCGAGCCCTAACCCTAACACTAGCCCTAACCCTAACCCTAACCCATACCCTACGCCCTACCCGAACCCCTCCCCGAACCCGTATCGTAAGCCGTACCCTAACCCTCACCCTAACCCTAACCCTAACCCTAAGCTACCCTTGACTGCTTCTGCCTCCAATAGATTTCCTAAGCACTAGTGTTTTAAGGAACAGGTTAAAAAGAGAATCCTAATGTGATTTCTTGATAATGGGTGTGTTCCTTATCTTCTCCTCGTGTCTAAACTCTTCTCCATGGCTGGACCCCCAAATAATATTCCTTTACGTGCTAAGGGCTATCTAGAGAGTGGGATAGGTTTAATAACTACCCTCACTCTAACGCGTATCCTAACCCTAACCCCTACCCTAACCCTAACGCATACCCTAATCCTAACCCGTACCCTAAACCGAGCCCTAACCCTAACACTAGCCCTAACCCTAACCCTAACCCATACCCTACGCCCTACCCGAACCCCTCCCCGAACCCGTAACCTAAGCCGTACCCTAACCCACACCCTAACCCTAACCCTAACCCTAAGCTACCCTTGACTGCTTCTGCCTCCAATAGATTTCCTAAGCACTACTGTTTTAAGGAACAGGTTAAAAAGAGAATCCTAATGTGATTTCTTGATAATGGGTGTGTTCCTTATATTCTCCTCGTGTCTAAACTCTTCTCCAAGGCTGGACCCCCAAATATTATTCCTTTACGTGCTAAGGGGTATCTAGAGAGTGTGATAGGTTTAATAACTACCCCCACCCTAACGCGTACCCTAACCCTAACCACTACCCTAACACTAACGCGTACCCTAATCCTAACCCGTACCCTAAACCGAACCCTAACCCTAACACTAACCCTAACCCTAACCCTTACCCATACCCTACGCCCTACCCGAACCCCTCCCCGAACCCGTACCCTAAGCCATACCCTAACCCTCACCCTAACCCTAACCCTAAGCTACCCTTGACTGCTTCTGCCTCCAATAGATTTCCTAAGCACTACTGTTTTAAGGAACAGGTTAAAAAGAGAATCCTAATGTGATTTCGTGATAATGGGTGTGTTCCTTATCTTCTCCTAGTGTCTAAACTCTTCTCCATGGCTGGACCCCCAATAATATTCCTGTACGTGCTAAGGGGTATCTAGAGAAGGGGATAGGTTTAATAACTACCCTCACCCTAACGCGTACACTAACCCTAACGCGTACCCTAATCCTAACCCGTACCCTAAACCGAGCCCTAACCCTAACACTAGCCCTAACCCTAACCCTAAACCATACCCTACGCCCTACCCGAACCCCTCCCCGAACCCGTACCCTAAGCCATACCCTAACCCTCACCCTAACCCTAACCCTAACCCTAAGCTACCCTTGACGGCTTCTGCCTCCAATAGATTTCCTAAGCACTAGTGTTGTAAGGAACATGTTAAAAAGAGAATCCTAATGTGATTTCTTGATAATGGGTGTGTTCCTTATCTTCTCCTCGTGTCTAAACTCTTCTCCATGGCTGGACCCCCAAATAATATTCCTTTACGTGCTAAGGGGTATCTAGAGAGTGTGATAGGTTTAATAACTACCCTCACCCTAACGTGTACCCTAACCCTAACCACTACCCTAAACCTAACGAGTACCCTAATCCTAACCCGTACCCTAAACCGAGCCCTAACCCTAACACTAACCCTAACTCTAACCCTAACCCATACCCTACGCCCTACCCTAACCCCTCCCCGAACCCGTACCCTAAGCCGAACCCTAACCCTCACCCTAACCCTAACCCTAACCCTAAGCTACCCTTGACTGCTTCTGCCTCCAATAGATTTCCTAACCACTAGTGTTTTAAGGAACAGTTTAAAAAGAGAATCATATTGTGATTTCTTGATAATGGGTGTGTTCCTTATCTTCTCCTAGTGTCTAAACCCTTCTCCATGGCTGGACGCCCAAATAATATTCCTTTACGTGCTAAGGGGTATCTAGAAAGTGGGATAGGTTTAATAACTACCCTCACCCTAAAGTGTACCCTAACCCTAACCCCTACCCTAACACTAACGCGTACCCTAATCCTAACCCGTACCCTAAACCGAGCCCTAACCCTAACACTAACCCTAACCCTAACTCTAACCCATACCCTACGCCCTACCTGAACCCCTCCCCGAACCCGTACCCTAAGCCGTACCCTAACCCTCACCCTAACCCTAACCCTAACCCTAAGCTACCCTTGACGGCTTCTGCCTCCAATAGATTTCCTAAGCACTAGTGATTTAAGGAACAGGTTAAAAAGAGAATCCTAATGTGATTTCTTGATAATGGGTGTGTTCCTTATCTTCTCCTCGTGTCTAAACTCTTCTCCATGGCTGGACCCCCAAATAATATTCCTTTACGTGCTAAGGGCTATCTAGAGAGTGGGATAGGTTTAATAACTACCCTCACTCTAACGCGTATCCTAACCCTAACCCCTACCCTAACCCTAACGCATACCCTAATCCTAACCCGTACCCTAAACCGAGCCCTAACCCTAACACTAGCCCTAACCCTAACCCTAACCCATACCCTACGCCCTACCCGAACCCCTCCCCGAACCCGTAACCTAAGCCGTACCCTAACCCACACCCTAACCCTAACCCTAACCCTAAGCTACCCTTGACTGCTTCTGCCTCCAATAGATTTCCTAAGCACTACTGTTTTAAGGAACAGGTTAAAAAGAGAATCCTAATGTGATTTCTTGATAATGGGTGTGTTCCTTATATTCTCCTCGTGTCTAAACTCTTCTCCAAGGCTGGACCCCCAAATATTATTCCTTTACGTGCTAAGGGGTATCTAGAGAGTGTGATAGGTTTAATAACTACCCCCACCCTAACGCGTACCCTAACCCTAACCACTACCCTAACACTAACGCGTACCCTAATCCTAACCCGTACCCTAAACCGAACCCTAACCCTAACACTAACCCTAACCCTAACCCTTACCCATACCCTACGCCCTACCCGAACCCCTCCCCGAACCCGTACCCTAAGCCATACCCTAACCCTCACCCTAACCCTAACCCTAAGCTACCCTTGACTGCTTCTGCCTCCAATAGATTTCCTAAGCACTACTGTTTTAAGGAACAGGTTAAAAAGAGAATCCTAATGTGATTTCGTGATAATGGGTGTGTTCCTTATCTTCTCCTAGTGTCTAAACTCTTCTCCATGGCTGGACCCCCAATAATATTCCTGTACGTGCTAAGGGGTATCTAGAGAAGGGGATAGGTTTAATAACTACCCTCACCCTAACGCGTACACTAACCCTAACGCGTACCCTAATCCTAACCCGTACCCTAAACCGAGCCCTAACCCTAACACTAGCCCTAACCCTAACCCTAAACCATACCCTACGCCCTACCCGAACCCCTCCCCGAACCCGTACCCTAAGCCATACCCTAACCCTCACCCTAACCCTAACCCTAACCCTAAGCTACCCTTGACGGCTTCTGCCTCCAATAGATTTCCTAAGCACTAGTGTTGTAAGGAACATGTTAAAAAGAGAATCCTAATGTGATTTCTTGATAATGGGTGTGTTCCTTATCTTCTCCTCGTGTCTAAACTCTTCTCCATGGCTGGACCCCCAAATAATATTCCTTTACGTGCTAAGGGGTATCTAGAGAGTGTGATAGGTTTAATAACTACCCTCACCCTAACGTGTACCCTAACCCTAACCACTACCCTAAACCTAACGAGTACCCTAATCCTAACCCGTACCCTAAACCGAGCCCTAACCCTAACACTAACCCTAACTCTAACCCTAACCCATACCCTACGCCCTACCCTAACCCCTCCCCGAACCCGTACCCTAAGCCGAACCCTAACCCTCACCCTAACCCTAACCCTAACCCTAAGCTACCCTTGACTGCTTCTGCCTCCAATAGATTTCCTAACCACTAGTGTTTTAAGGAACAGTTTAAAAAGAGAATCATATTGTGATTTCTTGATAATGGGTGTGTTCCTTATCTTCTCCTAGTGTCTAAACCCTTCTCCATGGCTGGACGCCCAAATAATATTCCTTTACGTGCTAAGGGGTATCTAGAAAGTGGGATAGGTTTAATAACTACCCTCACCCTAAAGTGTACCCTAACCCTAACCCCTACCCTAACACTAACGCGTACCCTAATCCTAACCCGTACCCTAAACCGAGCCCTAACCCTAACACTAACCCTAACCCTAACTCTAACCCATACCCTACGCCCTACCTGAACCCCTCCCCGAACCCGTACCCTAAGCCGTACCCTAACCCTCACCCTAACCCTAACCCTAACCCTAAGCTACCCTTGACGGCTTCTGCCTCCAATAGATTTCCTAAGCACTAGTGATTTAAGGAACAGGTTAAAAAGAGAATCCTAATGTGATTTCTTGATAATGGGTGTGTTCCTTATCTTCTCCTCGTGTCTAAACTCTTCTCCATGGCTGGACCCCCAAATAATATTCCTTTACGTGCTAAGGGCTATCTAGAGAGTGGGATAGGTTTAATAACTACCCTCACTCTAACGCGTATCCTAACCCTAACCCCTACCCTAACCCTAACGCATACCCTAATCCTAACCCGTACCCTAAACCGAGCCCTAACCCTAACACTAGCCCTAACCCTAACCCTAACCCATACCCTACGCCCTACCCGAACCCCTCCCCGAACCCGTACCCTAAGCCGTACCCTAACCCTCACCCTAACCCTAACCCTAACCCTAAGCTACCCTTGACTGCTTCTGCCTCCAATAGATTTCCTAAGCACTAGTGTTTTAAGGAACAGGTTAAAAAGAGAATCCTAATGTGATTTCTTGATAATGGGTGTGTTCCTTATATTCTCCTCGTGTCTAAACTCTTCTCCAAGGCTGGACCCCCAAATAATATTCCTTTACGTGCTAAGGGGTATCTAGAGAGTGGGATAGGTTTAATAACTACCCCCACCCTAACGCGTACCCTAACCCTAACCCCTACCCTAACACTAACGCGTACCCTAATCCTAACCCGTAACCTAAACCGAGCCCTAACCCTAACACTAACCCTAACCCTAACCCTAACCCATACCCTACACCCTACCCGAACCCCTCCCCGAACCCGTACCCTAAGCCATACCCTAACCCTCACCCTAACCCTAACCCTAACCCTAAGCTACCCTTGACTGCTTCTGCCTCCAATAGATTTCCTAAGCACTAGTGTTTTAAGGAACAGGTTAAAAAGAGAATCCTAATGTGATTTCGTGATAATGGGTGTGTTCCTTATCTTCTCCTAGTGTCTAAACTCTTCTCCATGGCTGGACCCCCAATAATATTCCTGTACGTGCTAAGGGGTATCTAGAGAGTGGGATAGGTTTAATAACTACCCTCACCCTAACGCGTACACTAACCCTAACGCGTACCCTAATCCTAACCCGTACCCTAAACCGAGCCCTAACCCTAACACTAACCCTAACCCTAACCCTAACCCATACCCTACGCCATACCTGAACCCCTCCCCGAAACCGTGCCCTAAGCCGTACCCTAACCCTCACCCTAAACCTAACCCTAACCCTAACCCTAAGCTACCCTTGACGGCTTCTGCCTCCAATAGATTTCCTAAGCACTAGTGTTTTAAGGAACATGTTAAAGAGAGAATCATAATGTGATTTCTTGATAATGGGTGTGTTCCTTATCTTCTCCTCGTGTCTAAACTCTTCTCCATGGCTGGACCCCCAAATAATATTCCTTTATGTGCTAAGGGGTATCTAGAGAGTGTGATAGTTTTAATAACTACCCTCACCCTAACACGTACCCTAACCCTAACACCTACCCTAACCCTAACGCGTACCCTAATCCTAACCCGTACCCTAAACCGAGCCCTAACCATAACACTAACCCTAACCCATACCCTACGCCCTACCCGAACCCCTCCCCGAACCCGTACCGTAAGCCATACCCTAGCCCTCACCCTAACCCTAACCCTAACCCTAAGCTACCCTTGACGGCTTCTGCCTCCAATAGATTTCCTAAGCACTAGTGATTTAAGGAACAGGTTAAAAAGAGAATCCTAATGTGATTTCTTGATAATGGGTGTGTTCCTTATCTTCTCCTCGTGTCTAAACTCTTCTCCATGGCTGGACCCCCAAATAATATTCCTTTACATGCTAAGGGGTATCTAGAGAGTGGGATAGGTTTAATAACTACCCTCACCCTAACGCGTACCCTAACCCTAACCCCTACCCTAACCCTAACGCATACCCTAATCCTAACCCGTACCCTAAACCGAGCCCTAACCCTAACACTAGCCCTAACCCTAACCCTAACCCATACCCTACGCCCTACCCGAACCCCTCCACGAACCCGTATCGTAAGCCGTACCCTAACCCTCACCCTCACCCTAACCCTAACCCTAAGCTACCCTTGACTGCTTCTGCCTCCAATAGATTTCCTAAGCACTAGTGTTTTAAGGAACAGGTTAAAAAGAGAATCCTAATGTGATTTCTTGATAATGGGTGTGTTCCTTATCTTCTCCTCGTGTCTAAACTCTTCTCCATGGCTGGACCCCCAAATAATATTCCTTTACGTGCTAATGGGTATCTAGAGAGTGTGATAGGTTTAATAACTACCCTCACCCTAACACGTACCCTAACCCTAACCCCTACCCTAACCCTAACGCGTTCCCTAATCCTAACCCATACCCTAAACCGAGCCGTAACCCTAACACTAACCCTAACCCTAACCCTAACCCATACCCTACGCCCTACCCGAACCCCTCCCCGAACCCGTACCCTAAGCCATACCCTAGCCCTCACCCTAACCCTAACCCTAACCCTAAGCTACCCTTGACTGCTTCTGCCTCCAATAGATTTCCTAAGCACTAGTGTTTTAAGGAACAGGTTAAAAAGAGAATCCTAATGAGATTCCGTGATAATGGGTGTGTTCCTTATCTTCTCCTAGTGTCTAAACTCTTCTCCATGCCTGGACCCCCAAATAATATTCCTATACGTGCTAAGGGGTATCTAGAGAGTGGGATAGGTTTATTAACTACCCTCACCTTAACGCGTACCCTAACCCTAACCGCTACACTAACCCTAGCGCATACCCTAATCCTAACCCGTAACCTAAACCGAGCCCTAACCCTAACACTAACTCTAACCCTAACCCTAACACATACCCTACGCCCTACCCGAACCCCACCCTGAACCCGTACCCTAAACCGTACCCTAACCCTCACCCTAACCCTAACCCTAACCCTAAGCTACCCTTGACGGCTTCTGCCTCCAATAGATTTCCTAAGCACTAGTGTTTTAAGGAACAGGTTAAAAAGAGAATCCTAATGTGATTTCGTGATAATGGGTGTGTTCCTTATCTTCTCCTAGTGTCTAAACCCTTCTCCATGGCTGGACCCCCAAATAATATTCCTTTACGTGCTAAGGGGTATCTAGAGAGTGGGATAGGTTTAATAACTACCCTCACCCTAAAGCGTACCCTAACCCTAACCCCTACCCTAACACTAACGCGTACCCTAATCCTAACCCGAACCCTTAACCGAGCCCTAACCCTAACACTAACCCTAACCCTAACTCTAACCCATACCCTACGCCCTACCCGAATCCCTCCCCGAACCCGTACCCTAAGCCGTACCCTAACCCTCACCCTAACCCTAACCCTACCCCTAAGCTACCCTTGACGGCTTCTGCCTCCAATACATTTCCTAAGCACTAGTGATTTAAGGAACAGGTTAAAAAGAGAATCCTAATGTGATTTCTTGATAATGGGTGTGTTCCTTATCTTCTCCTCTTGTCTAAACTCTTTTCCATGGCTGGACCCCCAAATAATATTCCTTTACGTGCTAAGGGGTATCTAGAGAGTGTGATAGGTTTAATAACTACCCTCACCCTAACCTGTACCCTAACCCTAACCCCTACACTAACCCTAACGCGTGCCCTAATCCTAACCCGTACCCCAAACCGAGCCCTAACCCTAACACTAGCCCTAACCCTAACCCTAACCCATACCCTACGCCCTACCCGAACCCCTCCCCGAACCCGTACCCTAAGCCATACCCTAAACCTCACCCTAACCCTAACCCTAACCCTAAGCTACCCTTGACTGCTTCTGCCTCCAATAGATTTCCTAAGCAGTAGTGTTTTAAGGAACAGGTTAAAAAGAGAATCCTAATGTGATTTCTTGATAATGGATGTGTTCCTTATATTCTCCTCGTGTCTAAACTCTTCTCCAAGGCTGGACCCCCAAATAATATTCCTTTACGTGCTAAGGGGTATCTAGAGAGTGGGATAGGTTTAATAACTACCCCCACCCTAACGCGTACCCTAACCCTTACCCCTACCCTAACCCTAATGCGTACCCTAATCCTAACCCGTACCCTAAACCGAGCCCTAACCCTAACACTAACCCTAAAGCTAATCCTAACCCATACCCTACACCCTACCCGAACCCATCCCCGAAACAGTACCCTAAGCCATACCCTAACCCTCACCCTAACCCTAACCCTAACCCTAAGCTACCCTTGACTGCTTCTGCCTCCAATAGATTTCCTAAGCACTAGTGTTTTAAGGAACAGGTTAAAAAGAGAATCCTAATGTGATTTCTTGATAATGGGTGTGTTCCTTATCTTCTCCTATTGTCTAAACTCTTCTCCATGGCTGGACCCCCAAATAATATTCCTTTACGTGCTAACGGGTATCTAGAGAGTGGGATAGGTTTAATAACTAACCTGACCCTATCGCGTACCCTAACCCTAACACCTACCCTAACACTAACGCGTACCCTAATCCTAACCCGTACCCTAAACCGAGCCCTAACCCTAACACTAACCCTAACCCTAACCCTAACCCATACCCTACGCCCTACCCGAACCCCTCCCCGAACCCGTACCCTAAGCCATACCCTAACCCTCACCCTAACCCTAACCCTAACCCTAAGCTACCCTTGACTGCTTCTGCCTCCAATAGATTTCCTAAGCACTAGTGTTTTAAGGAACAGGTTAAAAAGAGAATCCTAATGTGATTTCTTGATAATGGGTGTGTTCCTTATATTCTCCTCGTGTCTAAACTCTTCTCCATGGCTGGACCCCCAAATAATATTCCTTTACGTGCTAAGGGGTATCTAGAGAGTGTGATAGGTTTAATAACTACCCTCACCCTAACGCGTACCCTAACCCTAACCGCTACCCTAAACCTAACGAGTACCCTAATCCTAACCCGTACCCAAAACCGAGCCCTAACCCTAACACTAACCCTAACTCTAACCCTAACCCATACCCTACGCCCTACCCGAACCCGTACCCTAAGCCGTACCCTAACCCTCACCCTAACCCTAACCCTAACCCTAAGCTACCCTTGACTGCTTCTGCCTCCAATAGATTTCCTAACCACTAGTGTTATAAGGAACAGTTTAAAAAGAGAATCATATTGTGATTTCTTGATAATGGGTGTGTTCCTTATCTTCTCCTAGTGTCTAAACCCTTCTCCATGGCTGGACGCCCAAATAATATTCCTTTACGTGCTAAGGGGTATCTAGAGAGTGGGATAGGTTTAATAACTACCCTCACCCTAAAGCGTACCCTAACCCTAACCCCTACCCTAACACTAACGCGTACCCTAATCCTAACCCGTACCCTAAACCGAGCCCTAACCCTAACACTAACCCTAACCCTAACTCTAACCCATACCCTACGCCCTACCTGAACCCCTCCCCGAACCCGTACCCTAAGCCGTACCCTAACCCTCACCCTAACCCTAACCCTAACCCTAAGCTACCCTTGACGGCTTCTGCCTCCAATAGATTTCCTAAGCACTAGTGATTTAAGGAACAGGTTAAAAAGAGAATCCTAATGTGATTTCTTGATAATGGGTGTGTTCCTTATCTTCTCCTAGTGTCTAAACTCTTCTCCATGGCTGGACCCCCAAATAATATTCCTTTACGTGCTAAGGGCTATCTAGAGAGTGGGATAGGTTTAATAACTACCCTCACTCTAACGCGTATCCTATCCCTAACCCCTACCCTAACCCTAACGCATACCCTAATCCTAACCCGTACCCTAAACCGAGCCCTAACCCTAACACTAGCCCTAACCCTAACCCTAACCCATACCCTACGCCCTACCCGAACCCCTCCCCGAACCCGTAACCTAAGCCGTACCCTAACCCTCACCCTAACCCTAACCCTAACCCTAAGCTACCCTTGACTGCTTCTGCCTCCAATAGATTTCCTAAGCACTACTGTTTTAAGGAACAGGTTAAAAAGAGAATCCTAATGTGATTTCTTGATAATGGGTGTGTTCCTTATATTCTCCTCGTGTCTAAACTCTTCTCCAAGGCTGGACCCCCAAATATTATTCCTTTACGTTCTAAGGGGTATCTAGAGAGTGTGATAGGTTTAATAACTACCCCCACCCTAACGCGTACCCTAACCCTAACCACTACCCTAACACTAACGCGTACCCTAATCCTAACCCGTACCCTAAACCGAACCCTAACCCTAACACTAACCCTAACCCTAACCCTTACCCATACCCTACGCCCTACCCGAACCCCTCCCCGAACCCGTACCCTAAGCCATACCCTAACCCTCACCCTAACCCTAACCCTAAGCTACCCTTGACTGCTTCTGCCTCCAATAGATTTCCTAAGCACTACTGTTTTAAGGAACAGGTTAAAAAGAGAATCCTAATGTGATTTCGTGATAATGGGTGTGTTCCTTATCTTCTCCTAGTGTCTAAACTCTTCTCCATGGCTGGACCCCCAATAATATTCCTGTACGTGCTAAGGGGTATCTAGAGAGTGGGATAGGTTTAATAACTACCCTCACCCTAACGCGTACACTAACCCTAACGCGTACCCTAATCCTAACCCGTACCCTAAACCGAGCCCTAACCCTAACACTAGCCCTAACCCTAACCCTAAACCATACCCTACGCCCTACCCGAACCCCTCCCCGAACCCGTACCCTAAGCCATACCCTAACCCTCACCCTAACCCTAACCCTCACCCTAAGCTACCCTTGACGGCTTCTGCCTCCAATAGATTTCCTAAGCACTAGTGTTGTAAGGAACATGTTAAAAAGAGAATCCTAATGTGATTTCTTGATAATGGGTGTGTTCCTTATCTTCTCCTCGTGTCTAAACTCTTCTCCATGGCTGGACCCCCAAATAATATTCCTTTACGTGCTAAGGGGTATCTAGAGAGTGTGATAGGTTTAATAACTACCCTCACCCTAACGTGTACCCTAACCCTAACCACTACCCTAAACCTTAACGCGTACCCTAATCCTAACCCATACCCTAAACCGAGCCCTAACCCTAACACTAACTCTAACCCTAACCCTAACCCATACCCTACGCCCTACCCGAACCCCTCCCCGAACCCGTACCCTAAGCCGTACCCTAACCCTCACCCTAACCCTAACCCTAACCCTAAGCTACCCTTGACGGCTTCTGCCTCCAAAAGATTTCCTAAGCACTAGTGATTTAAGGAACAGGTTAAAAAGAGAATCCTAATGTGATTTATTGATAATGGTTGTGTTCTTTATCTTCTCCTCGTGTCTAAACTCTTCTCCATGGCTGGACCCCCAAATAATATTCCTTTACGTGCTAAGGGGTATCTAGAGAGTGGGATAGTTTTAATAACTACCCTCACCCTAACGCGTACCCTAACCCTAACGCGTACCCTAACCCTAACGCATGCCCTAATCCTAAACCGTACCCTAAACCGAGCCCTAACCCTAACACTAGCCCTAACCCTAACCCTAACCCATACCCTACGCCCTACCCGAACCCCTCCCCGAACCCTTATCGTAAGCCGTACCCTAACCCTCACCCTAACCCTAACCCTAACCCTAAGCTACCCTTGACTGCTTCTGCCTCCAATAGATTTCCTAAGCACTAGTGTTTTAAGGAACAGGTTAAAAAGAGAATCCTAATGTGATTTCGTGATAATGGGTGTGTTCCTTATCTTCTCCTCGTGTCTAAACTCTTCTCCTTGGCTGGACCCCCAAATAATATTCCTTTACGTGCTAAGGGGTATCTAGAGAGTGGGATAGGTTTAATAACTACCCTCACCCTAATGCGTACCCTAACCCTAACCCCTACCCTAACCCTAACGCGTACCCTAATCCTAACCCATACCCTACGCCCTTCCCGAACCCGTCCCCGAACCCGTACCCTAACCCTCACCCTAACCTTAACCCTAACCCTAAGCTACCCTTGACTGCTTCTGCCTCCAATAGATTTCCTCAGCACTAGTGTTTTAAGGAATAGGTTAAAAAGAGAATCCTAATGTGATTTCTTCATAATGGGTGTGATCTTTATCTTATCCTAGTGTCGAAACTCTTCTCCATGGCTGGACCCCAAAATAATATTCCTTTACGTGCTAAGGGGTATCTACAGAGTGGGATAGGTTTAATAACTACCCTAACCCTAATGCGTACCCTAACCCTAACCCCTACCCTAACACTAACGCATACACTAATCCTAAACCGTACCCTAAACCGAGCCCTAACCCTAACACTAACCCTAACCTTAACCCTAACCCATACCCTACGCCCTACCCGAACCCCTCACCTAACCCGTACCCTAAGCCGTACCCTAACCCTAACCCTAATGCTAAGCTACCCTTGACTGCTTCTGCCTGCAATAGATTTCCTAAACAGTAGTGTTTTAAAAAACAGGTTCAAAAGAGAATCCTAATGTGACTTCTTGATAATGGGTGTGTTCCTTATATTATCCTGGTGTCTAAACTCTTCTCCATGGCTGCACCCCCAAATAATATTCTTTTACGTCCTAAGGGGTATCTAGAGAGTGGGATAGGTTTAATAACTACCCTCACCCTAACGCGTACCCTAACCCTAACCCCTACCCTAACCCTAACGCATACCCTAATCCTAACCCATACCATAAACCGAGACCTAACCCTAACACTAACAATAACCCTAACCCTAACCATACCCTACTCCGTACCCGAACCCCTTCCCGAACCCGTACCCTAAGCCGTACCCTAACCCTCACCCTAACCCTAACCCTAACCCTAACGCGTACACTAACCCTAACACGTACCCTAATCCTAACCCGTACCCTAAACCGAGCCCTAACCCTAACACTAGCCCTAACCCATACCCTACGCCCTACCCGAACCCCTCCCCGAAACCTTATCGTAAGCCGTACCCTAACCCTCACCCTCACCCTAACCCTAACCCTAAGCTACCCTTGAGTGCTTCTGCCTCCAATAGATTTCCTAACCACTAGTGTTTTAAGGAACAGTTTAAAAAGAGAATCATATTGTGATTTCTTGATAATGGGTGTGTTCCTTATCTTCTCCTAGTGTCTAAACCCTTCTCCATGGCTGGACTCCCAAATAATATTCCTTTACGTGCTAAGGGGTATCTAGAGAGTGGGATAGGTTTAATAACTACCCTCACCCTAAAGCGTACCCTAACCCTAACCGCTACCTTAACAATAACGCGTACCCTAATCCTAACCCGAACCCTTAACCGAGCCCTAACCCTAACACTAACCCTAACCCTAACTCTAACCCATACCCTACGCCCTATCCGAATCCCTCCCCGAACCCGTACCCTAAGCCGTACCCTAACCCTCACCCTAACCCTAACCCTAACCCTAAGCTACCCTTGACGGCTTCTGCCTCCAATAGATTTCCTAAGCACTAGTGATTTAAGGAACAGGTTAAAAATAGAATCCTAATGTGATTTCTTGATAATGGGTGTGTTCCTTATCTTCTCCTCTTGTCTAAATTCTTTTCCATGGCTGGACCCCCAAATAATATTCCTTTACGTGCTAAGGGGTATCTAGAGAGTGTGATAGGTTTAATAACTACCCTCACCCTAACCTGTACCCTAACCCTAACCCCTACACTAACCCTAACGCGTGCCCTAATCCTAACCCGTACCCCAAACCGAGCCCTAACCCTAACACTAGCCCTAACCCTAACCCTAACCCATACCCTACGCCCTACCCGAACCCCTCCCCGAACCCGTACCCTAAGCCATACCCTAAACCTCACCCTAACCCTAACCCTAACCCTAAGCTACCCTTGACTGCTTCTGCCTCCAATAGATTTCCTAAGCAGTAGTGTTTTAAGGAACAGGTTAAAAAGAGAATCCTAATGTGATTTCTTGATAATGGATGTGTTCCTTATATTCTCCTCGTGTCTAAACTCTTCTCCAAGGCTGGACCCCCAAATAATATTCCTTTACGTGCTAAGGGGTATCTAGAGAGTGGGATAGGTTTAATAACTACCCCCACCCTAACGCGTACCCTAACCCTAACCCCTACCCTAACCCTAATGCGTACCCTAATCCTAACCCGTACCCTAAACCGAGCCCTAACCCTAACACTAACCCTAAAGCTAATCCTAACCCATACCCTACGCCCTACCCGAACCCATCCCCGAAACAGTACCCTAAGCCATACCCTAACCCTCACCCTAACCCTAACCCTAACCCTAAGCTACCCTTGACTGCTTCTGCCTCCAATAGATTTCCTAAGCACTAGTGTTTTAAGGAACAGGTTAAAAAGAGAATCCTAATGTGATTTCTTGATAATGGGTGTGTTCCTTATCTTCTCCTATTGTCTAAACTCTTCTCCATGGCTGGACCCCCAAATAATATTCCTTTACGTGCTAACGGGTATCTAGAGAGTGGGATAGGTTTAATAACTAACCTGACCCTATCGCGTACCCTAACCCTAACACCTACCCTAACACTAACGCGTACCCTAATCCTAACCCGTACCCTAAACCGAGCCCTAACCCTAACACTAACCCTAACCCTAACCCTAACCCACACCCTACGCCCTACCCGAACGCCTCCCCGAACCCGTACCCTAAGCCATACCCTAACCCTCACCCTAACCCTAACCCTAACCCTACGCTACCCTTGACTGCTTCTGCCTCCAATAGATTTCCTAAGCACTAGTGTTTTAAGGAACAGGTTAAAAAGAGAATCCTAATGTGATTTCTTGATAATGGGTGTGTTCCTTATATTCTCCTCGTGTCTAAACTCTTCTCCATGGCTGGACCCCCAAATAATATTCCTTTAAGTGCTAAGGGTTATCTAGAGAGTGGGATAGGTTTAATAACTACCCTCACCCTAACGCGTACCCTAACCCTAACCCGTACCCTAACCCTAACGCGTACCCTAATCCTAACCCGTACCCTAAACCGAGCCCTAACCCTAACCCTAGCCCTAACCCTAACCCTAACCCATACCCTACGCCCTACCCGAACCCCTCCCCGAACCCGTACCCTAAGCCGTACCCTAACCCTCACCCTAACCCTAACCTAAACCTAAGCTACCCTTGACGGCTTCTGCCTCCAATAGATTTCCTAAGCACTAGTGTTTTAAGGAACAGGTTAAAAAGAGAATCCTAATGTGATTTCGTGATAATGGGTGTGTTCCTTATCTTCTCCTAGTGTCTAAACTCTTCTCCATGGCTGGACCCCCAAATAATATTCCTTTACGTGCTAAGGGGTATCTAGAGAGTGTGATAGGTTTAATAACTACCCTCACCCTAACGCGTACCCTAACCCTAACCGCTACCCTAAACCTAACGAGTACCCTAATCCTAACCCGTACCCAAAACCGAGCCCTAACCCTAACACTAACCCTAACTCTAACCCTAACCCATACCCTACGCCCTACCCGAACCCGTACCCTAAGCCGTACCCTAACCCTCACCCTAACCCTAACCCTAACCCTAAGCTACCCTTGACTGCTTCTGCCTCCAATAGATTTCCTAACCACTAGTGTTATAAGGAACAGTTTAAAAAGAGAATCATATTGTGATTTCTTGATAATGGGTGTGTTCCTTATCTTCTCCTAGTGTCTAAACCCTTCTCCATGGCTGGACGCCCAAATAATATTCCTTTACGTGCTAAGGGGTATCTAGAGAGTGGGATAGGTTTAATAACTACCCTCACCCTAAAGCGTACCCTAACCCTAACCCCTACCCTAACACTAACGCGTACCCTAATCCTAACCCGTACCCTAAACCGAGCCCTAACCCTAACACTAACCCTAACCCTAACTCTAACCCATACCCTACGCCCTACCTGAACCCCTCCCCGAACCCGTACCCTAAGCCGTACCCTAACCCTCACCCTAACCCTAACCCTAACCCTAAGCTACCCTTGACGGCTTCTGCCTCCAATAGATTTCCTAAGCACTAGTGATTTAAGGAACAGGTTAAAAAGAGAATCCTAATGTGATTTCTTGATAATGGGTGTGTTCCTTATCTTCTCCTCGTGTCTAAACTCTTCTCCATGGCTGGACCCCCAAATAATATTCCTTTACGTGCTAAGGGCTATCTAGAGAGTGGGATAGGTTTAATAACTACCCTCACTCTAACGCGTATCCTAACCCTAACCCCTACCCTAACCCTAACGCATACCCTAATCCTAACCCGTACCCTAAACCGAGCCCTAACCCTAACACTAGCCCTAACCCTAACCCTAACCCATACCCTACGCCCTACCCGAACCCCTCCCCGAACCCGTAACCTAAGCCGTACCCTAACCCTCACCCTAACCCTAACCCTAACCCTAAGCTACCCTTGACTGCTTCTGCCTCCAATAGATTTCCTAAGCACTACTGTTTTAAGGAACAGGTTAAAAAGAGAATCCTAATGTGATTTCTTGATAATGGGTGTGTTCCTTATATTCTCCTCGTGTCTAAACTCTTCTCCAAGGCTGGACCCCCAAATATTATTCCTTTACGTTCTAAGGGGTATCTAGAGAGTGTGATAGGTTTAATAACTACCCCCACCCTAACGCGTACCCTAACCCTAACCACTACCCTAACACTAACGCGTACCCTAATCCTAACCCGTACCCTAAACCGAACCCTAACCCTAACACTAACCCTAACCCTAACCCTTACCCATACCCTACGCCCTACCCGAACCCCTCCCCGAACCCGTACCCTAAGCCATACCCTAACCCTCACCCTAACCCTAACCCTAAGCTACCCTTGACTGCTTCTGCCTCCAATAGATTTCCTAAGCACTACTGTTTTAAGGAACAGGTTAAAAAGAGAATCCTAATGTGATTTCGTGATAATGGGTGTGTTCCTTATCTTCTCCTAGTGTCTAAACTCTTCTCCATGGCTGGACCCCCAATAATATTCCTGTACGTGCTAAGGGGTATCTAGAGAGTGGGATAGGTTTAATAACTACCCTCACCCTAACGCATACACTAACCCTAACGCGTACCCTAATCCTAACCCGTACCCTAAACCGAGCCCTAACCCTAACACTAGCCCTAACCCTAACCCTAAACCATACCCTACGCCCTACCCGAACCCCTCCCCGAACCCGTACCCTAAGCCACACCCTAACCCTCACCCTAACCCTAACCCTCACCCTAAGCTACCCTTGACGGCTTCTGCCTCCAATAGATTTCCTAAGCACTAGTGTTGTAAGGAACATGTTAAAAAGAGAATCCTAATGTGATTTCGTGATAATGGGTGTGTTCCTTATCTTCTCCTAGTGTCTAAACTCTTCTCCATGGCTGGACCCCCAATAATATTCCTGTACGTGCTAAGGGGTATCTAGAGAGTGGGATAGGTTTAATAACTACCCTCACCCTAACGCGTACACTAACCCTAACGCGTACCCTAATCCTAACCCGTACCCTAAACCGAGCCCTAACCCTAACACTAACCCTAACCCTAACCCTAACCCATACCCTACGCCATACCTGAACCCCTCCCCGAAACCGTGCCCTAAGCCGTACCCTAACCCTCACCCTAAACCTAACCCTAACCCTAACCCTAAGCTACCCTTGACGGCTTCTGCCTCCAATAGATTTCCTAAGCACTAGTGTTTTAAGGAACATGTTAAAGAGAGAATCATAATGTGATTTCTTGATAATGGGTGTGTTCCTTATCTTCTCCTCGTGTCTAAACTCTTCTCCATGGCTGGACCCCCAAATAATATTCCTTTATGTGCTAAGGGGTATCTAGAGAGTGTGATAGTTTTAATAACTACCCTCACCCTAACACGTACCCTAACCCTAACACCTACCCTAACCCTAACGCGTACCCTAATCCTAACCCGTACCCTAAACCGAGCCCTAACCATAACACTAACCCTAACCCATACCCTACGCCCTACCCGAACCCCTCCCCGAACCCGTACCGTAAGCCATACCCTAGCCCTCACCCTAACCCTAACCCTAACCCTAAGCTACCCTTGACGGCTTCTGCCTCCAATAGATTTCCTAAGCACTAGTGATTTAAGGAACAGGTTAAAAAGAGAATCCTAATGTGATTTCTTGATAATGGGTGTGTTCCTTATCTTCTCCTCGTGTCTAAACTCTTCTCCATGGCTGGACCCCCAAATAATATTCCTTTACATGCTAAGGGGTATCTAGAGAGTGGGATAGGTTTAATAACTACCCTCACCCTAACGCGTACCCTAACCCTAACCCCTACCCTAACCCTAACGCATACCCTAATCCTAACCCGTACCCTAAACCGAGCCCTAACCCTAACACTAGCCCTAACCCTAACCCTAACCCATACCCTACGCCCTACCCGAACCCCTCCACGAACCCGTATCGTAAGCCGTACCCTAACCCTCACCCTAACCCTAACCCTAACCCTAAGCTACCCTTGACTGCTTCTGCCTCCAATAGATTTCCTAAGCACTAGTGTTTTAAGGAACAGGTTAAAAAGAGAATCCTAATGTGATTTCTTGATAATGGGTGTGTTCCTTATCTTCTCCTCGTGTCTAAACTCTTCTCCATGGCTGGACCCCCAAATAATATTCCTTTACGTGCTAATGGGTATCTAGAGAGTGTGATAGGTTTAATAACTACCCTCACCCTAACACGTACCCTAACCCTAACCCCTACCCTAACCCTAACGCGTTCCCTAATCCTAACCCATACCCTAAACCGAGCCGTAACCCTAACACTAACCCTAACCCTAACCCTAACCCATACCCTACGCCCTACCCGAACCCCTCCCCGAACCCGTACCCTAAGCCATACCCTAGCCCTCACCCTAACCCTAACCCTAACCCTAAGCTACCCTTGACTGCTTCTGCCTCCAATAGATTTCCTAAGCACTAGTGTTTTAAGGAACAGGTTAAAAAGAGAATCCTAATGAGATTCCGTGATAATTGGTGTGTTCCTTATCTTCTCCTAGTGTCTAAACTCTTCTCCATGCCTGGACCCCCAAATAATATTCCTATACGTGCTAAGGGGTATCTAGAGAGTGGGATAGGTTTATTAACTACCCTCACCTTAACGCGTACCCTAACCCTAACCGCTACACTAACCCTAGCGCATACCCTAATCCTAACCCGTAACCTAAACCGAGCCCTAACCCTAACACTAACTCTAACCCTAACCCTAACACATACCCTACGCCCTACCCGAACCCCTCCCTGAACCCGTACCCTAAACCGTACCCTAACCCTCACCCTAACCCTAACCCTAACCCTAAGCTACCCTTGACGGCTTCTGCCTCCAATAGATTTCCTAAGCACTAGTGTTTTAAGGAACAGGTTAAAAAGAGAATCCTAATGTGATTTCGTGATAATGGGTGTGTTCCTTATCTTCTCCTAGTGTCTAAACCCTTCTCCATGGCTGGACCCCCAAATAATATTCCTTTACGTGCTAAGGGGTATCTAGAGAGTGGGATAGGTTTAATAACTACCCTCACCCTAAAGCGTACCCTAACCCTAACCCCTACCCTAACACTAACGCGTACCCTAATCCTAACCCGAACCCTTAACCGAGCCCTAACCCTAACACTAACCCTAACCCTAACTCTAACCCATACCCTACGCCCTACCCGAATCCCTCCCCGAACCCGTACCCTAAGCCGTACCCTAACCCTCACCCTAACCCTAACCCTACCCCTAAGCTACCCTTGACGGCTTCTGCCTCCAATACATTTCCTAAGCACTAGTGATTTAAGGAACAGGTTAAAAAGAGAATCCTAATGTGATTTCTTGATAATGGGTGTGTTCCTTATCTTCTCCTCTTGTCTAAACTCTTTTCCATGGCTGGACCCCCAAATAATATTCCTTTACGTGCTAAGGGGTATCTAGAGAGTGTGATAGGTTTAATAACTACCCTCACCCTAACCTGTACCCTAACCCTAACCCCTACACTAACCCTAACGCGTGCCCTAATCCTAACCCGTACCCCAAACCGAGCCCTAACCCTAACACTAGCCCTAACCCTAACCCTAACCCATACCCTACGCCCTACCCGAACCCCTCCCCGAACCCGTACCCTAAGCCATACCCTAAACCTCACCCTAACCCTAACCCTAACCCTAAGCTACCCTTGACTGCTTCTGCCTCCAATAGATTTCCTAAGCAGTAGTGTTTTAAGGAACAGGTTAAAAAGAGAATCCTAATGTGATTTCTTGATAATGGATGTGTTCCTTATATTCTCCTCGTGTCTAAACTCTTCTCCAAGGCTGGACCCCCAAATAATATTCCTTTACGTGCTAAGGGGTATCTAGAGAGTGGGATAGGTTTAATAACTACCCCCACCCTAACGCGTACCCTAACCCTTACCCCTACCCGAACCCTAATGCGTACCCTAATCCTAACCCGTACCCTAAACCGAGCCCTAACCCTAACACTAACCCTAAAGCTAATCCTAACCCATACCCTACACCCTACCCGAACCCATCCCCGAAACAGTACCCTAAGCCATACCCTAACCCTCACCCTAACCCTAACCCTAACCCTAAGCTACCCTTGACTGCTTCTGCCTCCAATAGATTTCCTAAGCACTAGTGTTTTAAGGAACAGGTTAAAAAGAGAATCCTAATGTGATTTCTTGATAATGGGTGTGTTCCTTATCTTCTCCTATTGTCTAAACTCTTCTCCATGGCTGGACCCCCAAATAATATTCCTTTACGTGCTAACGGGTATCTAGAGAGTGGGATAGGTTTAATAACTAACCTGACCCTATCGCGTACCCTAACCCTAACACCTACCCTAACACTAACGCGTACCCTAATCCTAACCCGTACCCTAAACCGAGCCCTAACCCTAACACTAACCCTAACCCTAACCCTAACCCATACCCTACGCCCTACCCGAACCCCTCCCCGAACCCGTACCCTAAGCCATACCCTAACCCTCACCCTAACCCTAACCCTAACCCTAAGCTACCCTTGACTGCTTCTGCCTCCAATAGATTTCCTAAGCACTAGTGTTTTAAGGAACAGGTTAAAAAGAGAATCCTAATGTGATTTCTTGATAATGGGTGTGTTCCTTATATTCTCCTCGTGTCTAAACTCTTCTCCATGGCTGGACCCCCAAATAATATTCCTTTACGTGCTAAGGGGTATCTAGAGAGTGTGATAGGTTTAATAACTACCCTCACCCTAACGCGTACCCTAACCCTAACCGCTACCCTAAACCTAACGAGTACCCTAATCCTAACCCGTACCCAAAACCGAGCCCTAACCCTAACACTAACCCTAACTCTAACCCTAACCCATACCCTACGCCCTACCCGAACCCGTACCCTAAGCCGTACCCTAACCCTCACCCTAACCCTAACCCTAACCCTAAGCTACCCTTGACTGCTTCTGCCTCCAATAGATTTCCTAACCACTAGTGTTATAAGGAACAGTTTAAAAAGAGAATCATATTGTGATTTCTTGATAATGGGTGTGTTCCTTATCTTCTCCTAGTGTCTAAACCCTTCTCCATGGCTGGACGCCCAAATAATATTCCTTTACGTGCTAAGGGGTATCTAGAGAGTGGGATAGGTTTAATAACTACCCTCACCCTAAAGCGTACCCTAACCCTAACCCCTACCCTAACACTAACGCGTACCCTAATCCTAACCCGTACCCTAAACCGAGCCCTAACCCTAACACTAACCCTAACCCTAACTCTAACCCATACCCTACGCCCTACCTGAACCCCTCCCCGAACCCGTACCCTAAGCCGTACCCTAACCCTCACCCTAACCCTAACCCTAACCCTAAGCTACCCTTGACGGCTTCTGCCTCCAATAGATTTCCTAAGCACTAGTGATTTAAGGAACAGGTTAAAAAGAGAATCCTAATGTGATTTCTTGATAATGGGTGTGTTCCTTATCTTCTCCTAGTGTCTAAACTCTTCTCCATGGCTGGACCCCCAAATAATATTCCTTTACGTGCTAAGGGCTATCTAGAGAGTGGGATAGGTTTAATAACTACCCTCACTCTAACGCGTATCCTATCCCTAACCCCTACCCTAACCCTAACGCATACCCTAATCCTAACCCGTACCCTAAACCGAGCCCTAACCCTAACACTAGCCCTAACCCTAACCCTAACCCATACCCTACGCCCTACCCGAACCCCTCCCCGAACCCGTAACCTAAGCCGTACCCTAACCCTCACCCTAACCCTAACCCTAACCCTAAGCTACCCTTGACTGCTTCTGCCTCCAATAGATTTCCTAAGCACTACTGTTTTAAGGAACAGGTTAAAAAGAGAATCCTAATGTGATTTCTTGATAATGGGTGTGTTCCTTATATTCTCCTCGTGTCTAAACTCTTCTCCAAGGCTGGACCCCCAAATATTATTCCTTTACGTTCTAAGGGGTATCTAGAGAGTGTGATAGGTTTAATAACTACCCCCACCCTAACGCGTACCCTAACCCTAACCACTACCCTAACACTAACGCGTACCCTAATCCTAACCCGTACCCTAAACCGAACCCTAACCCTAACACTAACCCTAACCCTAACCCTTACCCATACCCTACGCCCTACCCGAACCCCTCCCCGAACCCGTACCCTAAGCCATACCCTAACCCTCACCCTAACCCTAACCCTAAGCTACCCTTGACTGCTTCTGCCTCCAATAGATTTCCTAAGCACTACTGTTTTAAGGAACAGGTTAAAAAGAGAATCCTAATGTGATTTCGTGATAATGGGTGTGTTCCTTATCTTCTCCTAGTGTCTAAACTCTTCTCCATGGCTGGACCCCCAATAATATTCCTGTACGTGCTAAGGGGTATCTAGAGAGTGGGATAGGTTTAATAACTACCCTCACCCTAACGCGTACACTAACCCTAACGCGTACCCTAATCCTAACCCGTACCCTAAACCGAGCCCTAACCCTAACACTAGCCCTAACCCTAACCCTAAACCATACCCTACGCCCTACCCGAACCCCTCCCCGAACCCGTACCCTAAGCCATACCCTAACCCTCACCCTAACCCTAACCCTCACCCTAAGCTACCCTTGACGGCTTCTGCCTCCAATAGATTTCCTAAGCACTAGTGTTGTAAGGAACATGTTAAAAAGAGAATCCTAATGTGATTTCTTGATAATGGGTGTGTTCCTTATCTTCTCCTCGTGTCTAAACTCTTCTCCATGGCTGGACCCCCAAATAATATTCCTTTACGTGCTAAGGGGTATCTAGAGAGTGTGATAGGTTTAATAACTACCCTCACCCTAACGTGTACCCTAACCCTAACCACTACCCTAAACCTTAACGCGTACCCTAATCCTAACCCATACCCTAAACCGAGCCCTAACCCTAACACTAACTCTAACCCTAACCCTAACCCATACCCTACGCCCTACCCGAACCCCTCCCCGAACCCGTACCCTAAGCCGTACCCTAACCCTCACCCTAACCCTAACCCTAACCCTAAGCTACCCTTGACGGCTTCTGCCTCCAAAAGATTTCCTAAGCACTAGTGATTTAAGGAACAGGTTAAAAAGAGAATCCTAATGTGATTTATTGATAATGGTTGTGTTCTTTATCTTCTCCTCGTGTCTAAACTCTTCTCCATGGCTGGACCCCCAAATAATATTCCTTTACGTGCTAAGGGGTATCTAGAGAGTGGGATAGTTTTAATAACTACCCTCACCCTAACGCGTACCCTAACCCTAACGCGTACCCTAACCCTAACGCATGCCCTAATCCTAAACCGTACCCTAAACCGAGCCCTAACCCTAACACTAGCCCTAACCCTAACCCTAACCCATACCCTACGCCCTACCCGAACCCCTCCCCGAACCCTTATCGTAAGCCGTACCCTAACCCTCACCCTAACCCTAACCCTAACCCTAAGCTACCCTTGACTGCTTCTGCCTCCAATAGATTTCCTAAGCACTAGTGTTTTAAGGAACAGGTTAAAAAGAGAATCCTAATGTGATTTCGTGATAATGGGTGTGTTCCTTATCTTCTCCTCGTGTCTAAACTCTTCTCCTTGGCTGGACCCCCAAATAATATTCCTTTACGTGCTAAGGGGTATCTAGAGAGTGGGATAGGTTTAATAACTACCCTCACCCTAATGCGTACCCTAACCCTAACCCCTACCCTAACCCTAACGCGTACCCTAATCCTAACCCATACCCTACGCCCTTCCCGAACCCGTCCCCGAACCCGTACCCTAACCCTCACCCTAACCTTAACCCTAACCCTAAGCTACCCTTGACTGCTTCTGCCTCCAATAGATTTCCTCAGCACTAGTGTTTTAAGGAATAGGTTAAAAAGAGAATCCTAATGTGATTTCTTCATAATGGGTGTGATCTTTATCTTATCCTAGTGTCGAAACTCTTCTCCATGGCTGGACCCCAAAATAATATTCCTTTACGTGCTAAGGGGTATCTACAGAGTGGGATAGGTTTAATAACTACCCTAACCCTAATGCGTACCCTAACCCTAACCCCTACCCTAACACTAACGCATACACTAATCCTAAACCGTACCCTAAACCGAGCCCTAACCCTAACACTAACCCTAACCTTAACCCTAACCCATACCCTACGCCCTACCCGAACCCCTCACCTAACCCGTACCCTAAGCCGTACCCTAACCCTAACCCTAATGCTAAGCTACCCTTGACTGCTTCTGCCTGCAATAGATTTCCTAAACAGTAGTGTTTTAAAAAACAGGTTCAAAAGAGAATCCTAATGTGACTTCTTGATAATGGGTGTGTTCCTTATATTATCCTGGTGTCTAAACTCTTCTCCATGGCTGCACCCCCAAATAATATTCTTTTACGTCCTAAGGGGTATCTAGAGAGTGGGATAGGTTTAATAACTACCCTCACCCTAACGCGTACCCTAACCCTAACCCCTACCCTAACCCTAACGCATACCCTAATCCTAACCCATACCATAAACCGAGACCTAACCCTAACACTAACAATAACCCTAACCCTAACCATACCCTACTCCGTACCCGAACCCCTTCCCGAACCCGTACCCTAAGCCGTACCCTAACCCTCACCCTAACCCTAACCCTAACCCTAACGCGTACACTAACCCTAACACGTACCCTAATCCTAACCCGTACCCTAAACCGAGCCCTAACCCTAACACTAGCCCTAACCCATACCCTACGCCCTACCCGAACCCCTCCCCGAAACCTTATCGTAAGCCGTACCCTAACCCTCACCCTCACCCTAACCCTAACCCTAAGCTACCCTTGAGTGCTTCTGCCTCCAATAGATTTCCTAACCACTAGTGTTTTAAGGAACAGTTTAAAAAGAGAATCATATTGTGATTTCTTGATAATGGGTGTGTTCCTTATCTTCTCCTAGTGTCTAAACCCTTCTCCATGGCTGGACTCCCAAATAATATTCCTTTACGTGCTAAGGGGTATCTAGAGAGTGGGATAGGTTTAATAACTACCCTCACCCTAAAGCGTACCCTAACCCTAACCGCTACCTTAACAATAACGCGTACCCTAATCCTAACCCGAACCCTTAACCGAGCCCTAACCCTAACACTAACCCTAACCCTAACTCTAACCCATACCCTACGCCCTATCCGAATCCCTCCCCGAACCCGTACCCTAAGCCGTACCCTAACCCTCACCCTAACCCTAACCCTAACCCTAAGCTACCCTTGACGGCTTCTGCCTCCAATAGATTTCCTAAGCACTAGTGATTTAAGGAACAGGTTAAAAATAGAATCCTAATGTGATTTCTTGATAATGGGTGTGTTCCTTATCTTCTCCTCTTGTCTAAATTCTTTTCCATGGCTGGACCCCCAAATAATATTCCTTTACGTGCTAAGGGGTATCTAGAGAGTGTGATAGGTTTAATAACTACCCTCACCCTAACCTGTACCCTAACCCTAACCCCTACACTAACCCTAACGCGTGCCCTAATCCTAACCCGTACCCCAAACCGAGCCCTAACCCTAACACTAGCCCTAACCCTAACCCTAACCCATACCCTACGCCCTACCCGAACCCCTCCCCGAACCCGTACCCTAAGCCATACCCTAAACCTCACCCTAACCCTAACCCTAACCCTAAGCTACCCTTGACTGCTTCTGCCTCCAATAGATTTCCTAAGCAGTAGTGTTTTAAGGAACAGGTTAAAAAGAGAATCCTAATGTGATTTCTTGATAATGGATGTGTTCCTTATATTCTCCTCGTGTCTAAACTCTTCTCCAAGGCTGGACCCCCAAATAATATTCCTTTACGTGCTAAGGGGTATCTAGAGAGTGGGATAGGTTTAATAACTACCCCCACCCTACCGCGTACCCTAACCCTAACCCCTACCCTAACCCTAATGCGTACCCTAATCCTAACCCGTACCCTAAACCGAGCCCTAACCCTAACACTAACCCTAAAGCTAATCCTAACCCATACCCTACGCCCTACCCGAACCCATCCCCGAAACAGTACCCTAAGCCATACCCTAACCCTCACCCTAACCCTAACCCTAACCCTAAGCTACCCTTGACTGCTTCTGCCTCCAATAGATTTCCTAAGCACTAGTGTTTTAAGGAACAGGTTAAAAAGAGAATCCTAATGTGATTTCTTGATAATGGGTGTGTTCCTTATCTTCTCCTATTGTCTAAACTCTTCTCCATGGCTGGACCCCCAAATAATATTCCTTTACGTGCTAACGGGTATCTAGAGAGTGGGATAGGTTTAATAACTAACCTGACCCTATCGCGTACCCTAACCCTAACACCTACCCTAACACTAACGCGTACCCTAATCCTAACCCGTACCCTAAACCGAGCCCTAACCCTAACACTAACCCTAACCCTAACCCTAACCCATACCCTACGCCCTACCCGAACGCCTCCCCGAACCCGTACCCTAAGCCATACCCTAACCCTCACCCTAACCCTAACCCTAACCCTACGCTACCCTTGACTGCTTCTGCCTCCAATAGATTTCCTAAGCACTAGTGTTTTAAGGAACAGGTTAAAAAGAGAATCCTAATGTGATTTCTTGATAATGGGTGTGTTCCTTATATTCTCCTCGTGTCTAAACTCTTCTCCATGGCTGGACCCCCAAATAATATTCCTTTAAGTGCTAAGGGTTATCTAGAGAGTGGGATAGGTTTAATAACTACCCTCACCCTAACGCGTACCCTAACCCTAACCCGTACCCTAACCCTAACGCGTACCCTAATCCTAACCCGTACCCTAAACCGAGCCCTAACCCTAACCCTAGCCCTAACCCTAACCCTAACCCATACCCTACGCCCTACCCGAACCCCTCCCCGAACCCGTACCCTAAGCCGTACCCTAACCCTCACCCTAACCCTAACCTAAACCTAAGCTACCCTTGACGGCTTCTGCCTCCAATAGATTTCCTAAGCACTAGTGTTTTAAGGAACAGGTTAAAAAGAGAATCCTAATGTGATTTCGTGATAATGGGTGTGTTCCTTATCTTCTCCTAGTGTCTAAACTCTTCTCCATGGCTGGACCCCCAAATAATATTCCTTTACGTGCTAAGGGGTATCTAGAGAGTGGGATAGGTTTATTAACTACCCTCACCTTAACGCGTACCCTAACCCTAACCGCTACACTAACCCTAGCGCGTACCCTAATCCTAACCCGTAACCTAAACCGAGCCCTAACCCTAACACTAACTCTAACCCTAACCCTAACCCATACCCTACGCCCTACCCGAACCCCTCCCCGAACCCTTATCGTAAGCCGTACCCTAACCCTCACCCTAACCCTAACCCTAACCCTAAGCTACCCTTGACTGCTTCTGCCTCCAATAGATTTCCTAAGCACTAGTGTTTTAAGGAACAGGTTAAAAAGAGAATCCTAATGTGATTTCGTGATAATGGGTGTGTTCCTTATCTTCTCCTCGTGTCTAAACTCTTCTCCTTGGCTGGACCCCCAAATAATATTCCTTTACGTGCTAAGGGGTATCTAGAGAGTGGGATAGGTTTAATAACTACCCTCACCCTAATGCGTACCCTAACCCTAACCCCTACCCTAACCCTAACGCGTACCCTAATCCTAACCCATACCCTACGCCCTTCCCGAACCCGTCCCCGAACCCGTACCCTAACCCTCACCCTAACCTTAACCCTAACCCTAAGCTACCCTTGACTGCTTCTGCCTCCAATAGATTTCCTCAGCACTAGTGTTTTAAGGAATAGGTTAAAAAGAGAATCCTAATGTGATTTCTTCATAATGGGTGTGATCTTTATCTTATCCTAGTGTCGAAACTCTTCTCCATGGCTGGACCCCAAAATAATATTCCTTTACGTGCTAAGGGGTATCTACAGAGTGGGATAGGTTTAATAACTACCCTAACCCTAATGCGTACCCTAACCCTAACCCCTACCCTAACACTAACGCATACACTAATCCTAAACCGTACCCTAAACCGAGCCCTAACCCTAACACTAACCCTAACCTTAACCCTAACCCATACCCTACGCCCTACCCGAACCCCTCACCTAACCCGTACCCTAAGCCGTACCCTAACCCTAACCCTAATGCTAAGCTACCCTTGACTGCTTCTGCCTGCAATAGATTTCCTAAACAGTAGTGTTTTAAAAAACAGGTTCAAAAGAGAATCCTAATGTGACTTCTTGATAATGGGTGTGTTCCTTATATTATCCTGGTGTCTAAACTCTTCTCCATGGCTGCACCCCCAAATAATATTCTTTTACGTCCTAAGGGGTATCTAGAGAGTGGGATAGGTTTAATAACTACCCTCACCCTAACGCGTACCCTAACCCTAACCCCTACCCTAACCCTAACGCATACCCTAATCCTAACCCATACCATAAACCGAGACCTAACCCTAACACTAACAATAACCCTAACCCTAACCATACCCTACTCCGTACCCGAACCCCTTCCCGAACCCGTACCCTAAGCCGTACCCTAACCCTCACCCTAACCCTAACCCTAACCCTAACGCGTACACTAACCCTAACACGTACCCTAATCCTAACCCGTACCCTAAACCGAGCCCTAACCCTAACACTAGCCCTAACCCATACCCTACGCCCTACCCGAACCCCTCCCCGAAACCTTATCGTAAGCCGTACCCTAACCCTCACCCTCACCCTAACCCTAACCCTAAGCTACCCTTGAGTGCTTCTGCCTCCAATAGATTTCCTAACCACTAGTGTTTTAAGGAACAGTTTAAAAAGAGAATCATATTGTGATTTCTTGATAATGGGTGTGTTCCTTATCTTCTCCTAGTGTCTAAACCCTTCTCCATGGCTGGACTCCCAAATAATATTCCTTTACGTGCTAAGGGGTATCTAGAGAGTGGGATAGGTTTAATAACTACCCTCACCCTAAAGCGTACCCTAACCCTAACCGCTACCTTAACAATAACGCGTACCCTAATCCTAACCCGAACCCTTAACCGAGCCCTAACCCTAACACTAACCCTAACCCTAACTCTAACCCATACCCTACGCCCTATCCGAATCCCTCCCCGAACCCGTACCCTAAGCCGTACCCTAACCCTCACCCTAACCCTAACCCTAACCCTAAGCTACCCTTGACGGCTTCTGCCTCCAATAGATTTCCTAAGCACTAGTGATTTAAGGAACAGGTTAAAAATAGAATCCTAATGTGATTTCTTGATAATGGGTGTGTTCCTTATCTTCTCCTCTTGTCTAAATTCTTTTCCATGGCTGGACCCCCAAATAATATTCCTTTACGTGCTAAGGGGTATCTAGAGAGTGTGATAGGTTTAATAACTACCCTCACCCTAACCTGTACCCTAACCCTAACCCCTACACTAACCCTAACGCGTGCCCTAATCCTAACCCGTACCCCAAACCGAGCCCTAACCCTAACACTAGCCCTAACCCTAACCCTAACCCATACCCTACGCCCTACCCGAACCCCTCCCCGAACCCGTACCCTAAGCCATACCCTAAACCTCACCCTAACCCTAACCCTAACCCTAAGCTACCCTTGACTGCTTCTGCCTCCAATAGATTTCCTAAGCAGTAGTGTTTTAAGGAACAGGTTAAAAAGAGAATCCTAATGTGATTTCTTGATAATGGATGTGTTCCTTATATTCTCCTCGTGTCTAAACTCTTCTCCAAGGCTGGACCCCCAAATAATATTCCTTTACGTGCTAAGGGGTATCTAGAGAGTGGGATAGGTTTAATAACTACCCCCACCCTACCGCGTACCCTAACCCTAACCCCTACCCTAACCCTAATGCGTACCCTAATCCTAACCCGTACCCTAAACCGAGCCCTAACCCTAACACTAACCCTAAAGCTAATCCTAACCCATACCCTACGCCCTACCCGAACCCATCCCCGAAACAGTACCCTAAGCCATACCCTAACCCTCACCCTAACCCTAACCCTAACCCAAAGCTACCCTTGACTGCTTCTGCCTCCAATAGATTTCCTAAGCACTAGTGTTTTAAGGAACAGGTTAAAAAGAGAATCCTAATGTGATTTCTTGATAATGGGTGTGTTCCTTATCTTCTCCTATTGTCTAAACTCTTCTCCATGGCTGGACCCCCAAATAATATTCCTTTACGTGCTAACGGGTATCTAGAGAGTGGGATAGGTTTAATAACTAACCTGACCCTATCGCGTACCCTAACCCTAACACCTACCCTAACACTAACGCGTACCCTAATCCTAACCCGTACCCTAAACCGAGCCCTAACCCTAACACTAACCCTAACCCTAACCCTAACCCATACCCTACGCCCTACCCGAACGCCTCCCCGAACCCGTACCCTAAGCCATACCCTAACCCTCACCCTAACCCTAACCCTAACCCTACGCTACCCTTGACTGCTTCTGCCTCCAATAGATTTCCTAAGCACTAGTGTTTTAAGGAACAGGTTAAAAAGAGAATCCTAATGTGATTTCTTGATAATGGGTGTGTTCCTTATATTCTCCTCGTGTCTAAACTCTTCTCCATGGCTGGACCCCCAAATAATATTCCTTTAAGTGCTAAGGGTTATCTAGAGAGTGGGATAGGTTTAATAACTACCCTCACCCTAACGCGTACCCTAACCCTAACCCGTACCCTAACCCTAACGCGTACCCTAATCCTAACCCGTACCCTAAACCGAGCCCTAACCCTAACCCTAGCCCTAACCCTAACCCTAACCCATACCCTACGCCCTACCCGAACCCCTCCCCGAACCCGTACCCTAAGCCGTACCCTAACCCTCACCCTAACCCTAACCTAAACCTAAGCTACCCTTGACGGCTTCTGCCTCCAATAGATTTCCTAAGCACTAGTGTTTTAAGGAACAGGTTAAAAAGAGAATCCTAATGTGATTTCGTGATAATGGGTGTGTTCCTTATCTTCTCCTAGTGTCTAAACTCTTCTCCATGGCTGGACCCCCAAATAATATTCCTTTACGTGCTAAGGGGTATCTAGAGAGTGTGATAGGTTTAATAACTACCCTCACCCTAACGCGTACCCTAACCCTAACCGCTACCCTAAACCTAACGAGTACCCTAATCCTAACCCGTACCCAAAACCGAGCCCTAACCCTAACACTAACCCTAACTCTAACCCTAACCCATACCCTACGCCCTACCCGAACCCGTACCCTAAGCCGTACCCTAACCCTCACCCTAACCCTAACCCTAACCCTAAGCTACCCTTGACTGCTTCTGCCTCCAATAGATTTCCTAACCACTAGTGTTATAAGGAACAGTTTAAAAAGAGAATCATATTGTGATTTCTTGATAATGGGTGTGTTCCTTATCTTCTCCTAGTGTCTAAACCCTTCTCCATGGCTGGACGCCCAAATAATATTCCTTTACGTGCTAAGGGGTATCTAGAGAGTGGGATAGGTTTAATAACTACCCTCACCCTAAAGCGTACCCTAACCCTAACCCCTACCCTAACACTAACGCGTACCCTAATCCTAACCCGTACCCTAAACCGAGCCCTAACCCTAACACTAACCCTAACCCTAACTCTAACCCATACCCTACGCCCTACCTGAACCCCTCCCCGAACCCGTACCCTAAGCCGTACCCTAACCCTCACCCTAACCCTAACCCTAACCCTAAGCTACCCTTGACGGCTTCTGCCTCCAATAGATTTCCTAAGCACTAGTGATTTAAGGAACAGGTTAAAAAGAGAATCCTAATGTGATTTCTTGATAATGGGTGTGTTCCTTATCTTCTCCTCGTGTCTAAACTCTTCTCCATGGCTGGACCCCCAAATAATATTCCTTTACGTGCTAAGGGCTATCTAGAGAGTGGGATAGGTTTAATAACTACCCTCACTCTAACGCGTATCCTAACCCTAACCCCTACCCTAACCCTAACGCATACCCTAATCCTAACCCGTACCCTAAACCGAGCCCTAACCCTAACACTAGCCCTAACCCTAACCCTAACCCATACCCTACGCCCTACCCGAACCCCTCCCCGAACCCGTAACCTAAGCCGTACCCTAACCCTCACCCTAACCCTAACCCTAACCCTAAGCTACCCTTGACTGCTTCTGCCTCCAATAGATTTCCTAAGCACTACTGTTTTAAGGAACAGGTTAAAAAGAGAATCCTAATGTGATTTCTTGATAATGGGTGTGTTCCTTATATTCTCCTCGTGTCTAAACTCTTCTCCAAGGCTGGACCCCCAAATATTATTCCTTTACGTTCTAAGGGGTATCTAGAGAGTGTGATAGGTTTAATAACTACCCCCACCCTAACGCGTACCCTAACCCTAACCACTACCCTAACACTAACGCGTACCCTAATCCTAACCCGTACCCTAAACCGAACCCTAACCCTAACACTAACCCTAACCCTAACCCTTACCCATACCCTACGCCCTACCCGAACCCCTCCCCGAACCCGTACCCTAAGCCATACCCTAACCCTCACCCTAACCCTAACCCTAAGCTACCCTTGACTGCTTCTGCCTCCAATAGATTTCCTAAGCACTACTGTTTTAAGGAACAGGTTAAAAAGAGAATCCTAATGTGATTTCGTGATAATGGGTGTGTTCCTTATCTTCTCCTAGTGTCTAAACTCTTCTCCATGGCTGGACCCCCAATAATATTCCTGTACGTGCTAAGGGGTATCTAGAGAGTGGGATAGGTTTAATAACTACCCTCACCCTAACGCATACACTAACCCTAACGCGTACCCTAATCCTAACCCGTACCCTAAACCGAGCCCTAACCCTAACACTAGCCCTAACCCTAACCCTAAACCATACCCTACGCCCTACCCGAACCCCTCCCCGAACCCGTACCCTAAGCCACACCCTAACCCTCACCCTAACCCTAACCCTCACCCTAAGCTACCCTTGACGGCTTCTGCCTCCAATAGATTTCCTAAGCACTAGTGTTGTAAGGAACATGTTAAAAAGAGAATCCTAATGTGATTTCTTGATAATGGGTGTGTTCCTTATCTTCTCCTCGTGTCTAAACTCTTCTCCATGGCTGGACCCACAAATAATCTTCCTTTACGTGCTAAGGGGTATCTAGAGAGTGTGATAGGTTTAATAACTACCCTCACCCTAAAGTGTACCCTAACCCTAACCCCTACCCTAACACTAACCCTAACCCTAACCCTAACCCTAACCACTACCCTAAACCTAACGAGTACCCTAATCCTAACCCGTACCCTAAACCGAGCCCTAAACCTAACACTAACCCTAACTCTAACCCTAACCCATACCCTACGCCCTACCCGAACCCCTCCCCGAACCCGTACCCTAAGCCGAACCCTAACCCTCACCCTAACCCTAACCCTAACCCTAAGCTACCCTTGACTGCTTCTGCCTCCAATAGATTTCCTAACCACTAGTGTTTTAAGGAACAGTTTAAAAAGAGAATCATATTGTGATTTCTTGATAATGGGTGTGTTCCTTATCTTCTCCTAGTGTCTAAACCCTTCTCCATGGCTGGACGCCCAAATAATATTTCTTTACGTGCTAAGGGGTATCTAGAAAGTGGGATAGGTTTAATAACTACCCTCACCCTAAAGTGTACCCTAACCCTAACCCCTACCCTAACACTAACGCGTACCCTAATCCTAACCCGTACCCTAAACCGAGCCCTAACCCTAACACTAACCCTAACCCTAACTCTAACCCATACCCTACGCCCTACCTTAACCCCTCCCCGAACCCGTACCCTAAGCCGTACCCTAACCCTCACCCTAACCCTAACCCTAACCCTAAGCTACCCTTGACGGCTTCTGCCTCCAATAGATTTCCTAAGCACTAGTGATTTAAGGAACAGGTTAAAAAGAGAATCCTAATGTGATTTCTTGATAATGGGTGTGTTCCTTATCTTCTCCTCGTGTCTAAACTCTTCTCCATGGCTGGACCCCCAAATAATATTCCTTTACGTGCTAAGGGCTATCTAGAGAGTGGGATAGGTTTAATAACTACCCTCACTCTAACGCGTATCCTAACCCTAACCCCTACCCTAACCCTAACGCATACCCTAATCCTAACCCGTACCCTAAACCGAGCCCTAACCCTAACACTAGCCCTAACCCTAACCCTAACCCATACCCTACGCCCTACCCGAACCCCTCCCCGAACCCGTACCCTAAGCCGTACCCTAACCCTCACCCTAACCCTAACCCTAACCCTAAGCTACCCTTGACTGCTTATGCCTCCAATAGATTTCCTAAGCACTAGTGTTTTAAGGAACAGGTTAAAAAGAGAATCCTAATGTGATTTCTTGATAATGGGTGTGTTCCTTATATTCTCCTCGTGTCTAAACTCTTCTCCAAGGCTGGACCCCCAAATAATATTCCTTTACGTGCTAAGGGGTATCTAGAGAGTGTGATAGGTTTAATAACTACCCCCACCCTAACGCGTACCCTAACCCTAACCCCTACCCTAACACTAACGCGTACCCTAATCCTAACCCGTAACCTAAACCGAGCCCTAACCCTAACACTAACCGTAACCCTAACCCTAACCCATTCCCTACACCCTACCCGAACCCCTCCCCGAACCCGTACCCTAAGCCATACCCTAACCCTCACCCTAACCCTAACCCTAACCCTAAGCTACCCTTGACTGCTTCTGCCTCCAATAGATTTCCTAAGCACTAGTGTTTTAAGGAACAGGTTAAAAAGAGAATCCTAATGTGATTTCGTGATAATGGGTGTGTTCCTTATCTTCTCCTAGTGTCTAAACTCTTCTCCATGGCTGGACCCCCAATAATATTCCTGTACGTGCTAAGGGGTATCTAGAGAGTGGGATAGGTTTAATAACTACCCTCACCCTAACGCGTACACTAACCCTAACGCATACCCTAATCCTAACCCGTACCCTAAACCGAGCCCTAACCCTAACACTAACCCTAACCCTAACCCTAACCCATACCCTACGCCATACCTGAATCCCTCCCCGAAACCGTGCCCTAAGCCGTACCCTAACCCTCACCCTAAACCTAACCCTAACCCTAACCCTAAGCTACCCTTGACGGCTTCTGCCTCCAATAGATTTCCTCAGCACTAGTGTTTTAAGGAACATGTTAAAGAGAGAATCCTAATGTGATTTCTTGATAATGGGTGTGTTCCTTATCTTCTCCTCGTGTCTAAACTCTTCTCCATGGCTGGACCCCCAAATAATATTCCTTTATGTGCTAAGGGGTATCTAGAGAGTGTGATAGGTTTAATAACTACCCTCACCCTAACACGTACCCTAACGCTAACACCTACCCTAACCCTAACGCGTACCCTAATCCTAACCCGTACCCTAAACCGAGCCCTAACCATAACACTAACCCTAACCCATACCCTACGCCCTACCCGAACCCCTCCCCGAACCCATACCGTAAGCCATACCCTAGCCCTCACCCTAACCCTAACCCTAACCCTAAGCTACCCTTGACGGCTTCTGCCTCCAATAGATTTCCTAAGCACTAGTGATTTAAGGAACAGGTTAAAAAGAGAATCCTAATGTTATTTCTTGATAATGGGTGTGTTCCTTATCTTCTCCTCGTGTCTAAAACCTTCTCCATGGCTGGACCCCCAAATCATATTCCTTTACGTGCTAAGGGGTATCTAGAGAGTGGGATAGGTTTAATAACTACCCTCACCCTAACGCGTACCCTAACCCTAACCCCTACCCTAACCCTAACGCATACCCTAATCCTAACCCGTACCCTAAACCGAGCCCTAACCCTAACACTAGCCCTAACCCTAACCCTAACCCATACCCTACGCCCTACCCGAACCCCTCCCCGAACCCGTATCGTAAGCCGTACCCTAACCCTCACCCTAACCCTAACCCTAACCCTAAGCTACCCTTGACTGCTTCTGCCTCCAATAGATTTCCTAAGCACTAGTCTTTTAAGGAACAGGTTAAAAAGAGAATCCTAATGTGATTTCTTGATAATGGGTGTGTTCCTTATCTTCTCCTCGTGTCTAAACTCTTCTCCATGGCTGGACCCCCAAATAATATTCCTTTACGTGCTAATGGGTATCTAGAGAGTGTGATAGGTTTAATAACTACCCTCACCCTAACACGTACCCTAACCCTAACCCCTACCCTAACCCTAACGCGTTCCCTAATCCTAACCCATACCCTAAACCGAGCCGTAACCCTAACACTAACCCTAAACCTAACCCTAACCCATACCCTACGCCCTACCCGAACCCCTCCCCGAACCCGTACCCTAAGCCATACCCTAGCCCTCACCCTAACCCTAACCCTAACCCTAAGCTACCCTTGACTGCTTCTGCCTCCAATAGATTTCCTAAGCACTAGTGTTTTAAGGAACAGGTTAAAAAGAGAATCCTAATGAGATTCCGTGATAATGGGTGTGTTCCTTATCTTCTCCTAGTGTCTAAACTCTTCTCCATGCCTGGACCCCCAAATAATATTCCTATACGTGCTAAGGGGTATCTAGAGAGTGGGATAGGTTTATTAACTACCCTCACCTTAACGCGTACCCTAACCCTAACCGCTACACTAACCCTAGCGCGTACCCTAATCCTAACCCGTAACCTAAACCGAGCCCTAACCCTAACACTAACTCTAACCCTAACCCTAACCCATACCCTACGCCCTACCCGAACCCCTCCCTGAACCCGTACCCTAAACCGTACCCTAACCCTCACCCTAACCCTAACCCTAACCCTAAGCTACCCTTGACGGCTTCTGCCTCCAATAGATTTCCTAAGCACTAGTGTTTTAAGGAACAGGTTAAAAAGAGAATCCTAATGTGATTTCGTGATAATGGGTGTGTTCCTTATCTTCTCCTAGTGTCTAAACCCTTCTCCATGGCTGGACCCCCAAATAATATTCCTTTACGTGCTAAGGGGTGTCTAGAGAGTGGGATAGGTTTAATAACTACCCTCACCCTAAAGCGTACCCTAACCCTAACCCCTACCCTAACACTAACGCGTACCCTAATCCTAACCCGAACCCTTAACCGAGCCCTAACCCTAACACTAACCCTAACCCTAACTCTAACCCATACCCTACGCCCTACCCGAATCCCTCCTCGAACCCGTACCCTAAGCCGTACCCTAACCCTCACCCTAACCCTAACCCTAACCCTAAGCTACCCTTGACGGCTTCTGCCTCCAATACATTTCCTAAGCACTAGTGATTTAAGGAACAGGTTGAAAAGAGAATCCTAATGTGATTTCTTGATAATGGGTGTGTTCCTTATCTTCTCCTCTTGTCTAAACTCTTTTCCATGGCTGGACCCCCAAATAATATTCCTTTACGTGCTAAGGGGTATCTAGAGAGTGTGATAGGTTTAATAACTACCCTCACCCTAACGTGTACCCTAACCATAACCCCTACCCTAACCCTAATGCGTACCCTAATCCTAACCCGTACCCCAAACCGAGCCCTAACCCTAACACTAGCCCTAACCCTAACCCTAACCCATAGCCTACGCCCTACCCGAACACCTCCCCGAACCCGTACCCTAAGCCGTACCCTAAACCTCACCCTAACCCTAACCCTCACCCTAAGCTACCCTTGACTGCTTCTGCCTCCAATAGATTTCCTAAGCACTAGTGTTTTAAGGAACAGGTTAAAAAGAGAATCCTAATGTGATTTCGTGATAATGGGTGTGTTCCTTATCTTATCCTCGTGTCTAAACTCTTCTCCATGGCTGGACCCCCAATAATATTCCTGTACGTGCTAAGGGGTATCTAGAGAGTGGGATAGGTTTAATAACTACCCTCACCCTAACGCGTACACTAACCCTAACGCGTACCCTAATCCTAACCCGTACCCTAAACCGAGCCCTAACCCTAACGGTAACCCTAACCCTAACCCTAACCCATACCCTACGCCCTACCCGAACCCCTCCCCGAACCCGTACCCTAAGCCGTACCCTAACCCTCACCCTAACCCTAACCCTAACCCTAAGCTACCCTTGACTGCTTCTGCCTCCAATAGATTTCCTAAGCACTAGTGTTTTAAGGAACAGGTTAAAAAGAGAATCCTAATGTGATTTCGTGATAATGGGTGTGTTCCTTATCTTCTCCTAGGGTCTAAACTCTTCTCCATGGCTGGACCCCCAATAATATTCCTGTACGTGCTAAGGGCTATCTAGAGAGTGGGATAGGTTTAAAAACTAACCTCACCCTATCGCATACCCTAACCCTAACCCCTACCCTAACCCTAACGCGTACCCTAATCCTAACCCGTACCCTAAACCGAGCCCTAACCCTAACACTAACCCTAACCCTAACCCTAAACCATAGCCTACGCCCTACACGAACCCCTCCCCGAACCCGTACCCTAAGCCGTACCCTAACCCTCACCCTAACCCTAACCCTAACCCTAAGCTACCCTTGACGGCTTCTGCCTCCAATAGATTTCCTAAGCACTAGTGTTTTAAGGAACAGTTTAAAAACAGAATCATATTGTGATTTCTTGATAATGGGTGTGTTCCTTATCTTCTCCTAGTGTCTAAACTCTTCTCCATGGCTGGACCCCCAAATAATATTCCTTTACGTGCTAAGGGGTATCTAGAGAGTGGGATAGGTTTAATAACTACCCTCACCCTAAAGCGTACCCTAACCCTAACCACTACCCTAACACTAACGCGTACCCTAATCCTAACCCGTACCCTAAACCGAGCCTTAACCCTAACACTAACTCTAACCCTAATCCTAACCCATACCCTACGCCCTACCCGAAACCCTCCCCGAACCCGTACCCTAAGCCATACACTAACCCTCACCCTAACCCTAACCCTAACCCTAAGCTACCCTTGACTGCTTCTGCCTCCAATAGATTTCCTAAGCACTAGTGTTTAAGGAACAGGTTAAAAAGAGAATCCTAATGTGATTTCGTGATAATGGGTGTGTTCCTTATCTTCTCCTAGTGTCTAAACTCTTCTCCATGGCTGGACCCCCAATAATATTCCTGTACGTGCTAAGGGGTATCTAGAGAGTGGGATAGGTTTAATAACTACCCTCACCCTAACGCGTACACTAACCCTAACGCGTACCCTAATCCTAACCCGTACCCTAAACCGAGCCCTAACCCTAACAGTAACCCTAACCCTAACCCTAACCCATACCCTACGCCCTACCCGAACCCCTCCCCGAAACCGTGCCCTAAGCCGTACCCTAACCCTCACCCTAAACCTAACCCTAACCCTAACCCTAAGCTACCCTTGACGGCTTCTGCCTCCAATAGATTTCCTAAGCACTAGTGTTTTAAGGAACATGTTAAAAAGAGAATCCTAATGTGATTTCTTGATAATGGGTGTGTTCCTTATCTTCTCCTCGTGTCTAAACTCTTCTCCATGGCTGGACCCCCAAATAATATTCCTTTATGTGCTAAGGGGTATCTAGAGAGTGTGATAGGTTTAATAACTACCCTCACCCTAACGCGTACCCTAACCCTAACCACTACCATAACACTAACGCGTACCCTAATCCTAACCCGTACCCTAAACCGACCCCTAACCCTAACACTAACCCTAGACCTAACCCTAACCCATACCCTACGCCCTACCCGAAACCCTCCCCGAACCCGTACCCTAAGCCGTACCCTAACCCTCACCCTAACCCTAACCCTAACCCTAAGCTACCCTTGACGGCTTCTGCCTCCAATAGATTTCCTAAGCACTAGTGTTTTAAGGAACAGGTTAAAAAGAGAATCCTAATGTGATTTCTTGATAATGGGTGTGTTCCTTATCTTCTCCTCGTGTCTAAACTCTTCTCCATGGCTGGACCCCCAAATAATATTCCTTTACGTGCTAAGGGGTATCTAGAGAGTGGGATAGGTTTAATAACTACCCTCACCCTAACGCGTACCCTAACCCTAACCCCTACCCTAACCCTAACGCGTACCCTAATCCTAACCCGTACCCTAAACCGAGCCCTAACCCTAATCCTAGCCGTAACCCTAACCCTAACCCATACCCTACGCCCTACCCAAACCCCTCCCCGAAACCGTACCCTAAGCCGTACCCTAAACCTCACCCTAACCCTAACCCTAACCCTAAGCTACCCTTGACTGCTTCTTCCTCCAATAGATTTCCTAAGCACTAGTGTTTTAAGGAACAGGTTAAAAAGAGAATCCTAATGTGATTTCTTGATAATGGGTGTGTTCCTTATCTTCTCCTCGTGTCTAAACTCTTCTCCATGGCTGGACCCCCAAATAATATTCCTTTACGTGCTAAGGGGTATCTAGAGAGTGGGATAGGTTTAATAACTAACCTCACCCTAACGCGTACCCTAACCCTAACCCCTACCCTAACCCTAACGCGTACCCTAATCCTAACCCGTACCCTAAACCGAGCCCTAACCCTAACACTAACCCTAACCCTAAACCTAACCCATAGCCTACGCCCTACCCGAACCCCTCCCCGAACCCGTACCCTAAGCCGTACCCTAACCCTCACCCTAACCCTAACCCTAACCCTAAGCTACCCTTGACGGCTTCTACCTCCAATAGATTTCCTAAGCACTAGTGTTTTAAGGAACAGTTTAAAAAGAGAATCATATTGTGATTTCTTGATAATGGGTGTGTTCCTTACTTCTCCTAGTGTCTAAACTCTTCTCTATGGCTGGACCCCCAAATAATATTCCTTTACGTGCTAAGGGGTATCTAGAGAGTGGGATAGGTTTAATAACTACCCTCACCCTAAAGCGTACCCTAACCCTAACCACTACCCTAACACTAACGCGTACCCTAATCCTAACCCGTACCCTAAACCGAGCCCTAACCCTAACACTAACTCTAACCCTAACCCTAACCCATACCCTACGCCCTACCCGAACCCCTCCCCGAACCCGTACCCTAAGCCATACCCTAACCCTCACCCTATCCCTAACCCTAACCCTAAGCTACCCTTGACTGCTTCTGCCTCCAATAGATTTCCTAAGCACTAGTGTTTTAAGGAACAGGTTAAAAAGAGAATCCTAATGTGATTTCGTGATAATGGGTGTGTTCCTTATCTTCTCCTAGTGTCTAAACTCTTCTCCATGGCTGGACCCCCAATAATATTCCTGTACGTGCTAAGGGGTATCTAGAGAGTGGGATAGGTTTAATAACTACCCTCACCCTAACGCGTACCCTAACCCTAACGCGTACCCTAATCCTAACCCGTACCCTAAACCGAGCCCTAACCCTAACACTAACCCTAACCCTAACCCTAAACCATAGCCTACGCCGTACCCGAACCCCTCCCCGAACCCGTACCCTAAGCCGTACCCTAACCCTCACCCTAACCCTAACCCTAACCCTAAGCTACCCTTGACGGCTTCTGCCTCCAATAGATTTCCTAAGCCCTAGTGTTTTAAGGAACAGTTTAAAAAGAGAATCATATTGTGAAAAGAGAATCCTAATGTGATTTCGTGATAATGGGTGTGTTCCTTATCTTCTCCTAGTGTCTAAACTCTTCTCCATGGCTGGACCCCCAATAATATTCCTGTACGTGATAAGGGGTATGTAGAGAGTGGGATAGGTTTAAAAACTAACCTCACCCTATCGCATACCCTAAACCTAACCCCTACCCTAACCCTAACGCGTACCCTAATCCTAACCCGTACCCTAAACCGAGCCCTAACCCTAATCCTAGCCGTAACCCTAACCCTAACCCATACCCTACGCCCTACCCGAACCCCTCCCCGAACCCATACCCTAAGCCGTACCCTAACCCTCACCCTAACCCTAACCCTAAGCTACCCTTGACGGCTTCTGCCTCCAATAGATTTCCTAAGCACTAGTGTTTTAAGGAACAGTTTAAAAAGAGAATCATATTGTGATTTCTTGATAATGGGTGTGTTCCTTATCTTCTCCTAGTGTCTAAACTCTTCTCCATGGCTGGACCCCCAAATAATATTCCTTTACGTGCTAAGGGGTATCTAGAGAGTGGGATAGGTTTAATAACTACCCTCACCCTAAAGCGTACCCTAACCCTATCCCCTACCCTAACACTAACACGTACCCTAATCCTAACCCGTACCCTAAACTGAGCCCTAACCCTAACACTAACCCTAACCCTAACCCTAACCCATACCCTACGGCCTACCCGAACCCCTCCCCGAACCCGTACCCTAAGCCGTACCCTAACCCTCACCCTAACCCTAACCCTAACCCTAAGCTACCCTTGACGGCTTCTGCCTCCAATAGATTTCCTAAGCACTAGTGTTTTAAGGAACAGGTTAAAAAGAAAATCCTAATGTGATTTCTTCATAATGGGTGTGTTCCTTATCTTCTCCTCGTGTCTAAACTCTTCTCCATTCCTGGACCCCCAAATAATAGTCCTTTACGTGCTAAGGGCTATCTAGAGAGTGGGATAGGTTTAATAACTACCCTCACTCTAACGCGTATCCTAACCCTAACCCCTACCCTAACCCTGACGCATACCCTAATCCTAACCCGTACCCTAAACCGAGCCCTAACCCTAACACTAGCCCTAACCCTAACCCTAAACCATACCCTACGCCCTACCCGAACCCCTCCCCGAACCCGTACCCTAAGCCGTACCCTAACCCTCACCCTAACCCTAACCCTAACCCTAAGCTACCCTTGACTGCTTCTGCCTCCAATAGATTTCCTAAGCACTAGTGTTTTAAGGAACAGGTTAAAAAGAGAATCCTAATGTGATTTCTTGATAATGGGTGTGTTCCTTATCTTCTCCTCGTGTCTAAACTCTTCTCCATGGCTGGACCCCCAAATAATATTCCTTTATGTGCTAAGGGGTATCTAGAGAGTGTGATAGGTTTAATAACTACCCTCACCCTAATGCGTACCCTAACCCTAACCCCTACACAAACCCTTACGCGTACCCTAATCCTAACCCGTACCCTAAACCGAGCCCTAACCCAAACACTAGCCCTAACCCTAACCCTAACCCATACCCTACGCCCTACCCGAACACCTCCCCGAACCCGTACCCTAAGCCGTACCCTAACCCTCACCCTATCCCTAACCCTAACCCTAAGCTACCCTTGACTGCTTCTGCCTCCAATAGATTTCCTAAGCACTAGTGTTTTAAGGAACAGGTTAAAAAGAAAATCCTAATGTGATTTCTTCATAATGGGTGTGTTCCTTATCTTCTCCTCGTGTCTAAACTCTTCTCCATTCCTGGACCCCCAAATAATAGTCCTTTACGTGCTAAGGGCTATCTAGAGAGTGGGATAGGTTTAATAACTACCCTCACTCTAACGCGTATCCTAACCCTAACCCCTACCCTAACCCTAACGCATACCCTAATCCTAACCCGTACCCTAAACCGAGCCCTAACCCTAACACTAGCCCTAACCCTAACCCTAAACCATACCCTACGCCCTACCCGAACCCCTCCCCGAACCCGTACCCTAAGCCGTACCCTAACCCTCACCCTAACCCTAACCCTAACCCTAAGCTACCCTTGACTGCTTCTGCCTCCAATAGATTTCCTAAGCACTAGTGTTTTAAGGAACAGGTTAAAAAGAGAATCCTAATGTGATTTCTTGATAATGGGTGTGTTCCTTATATTCTCCTCGTGTCTAAACTCTTCTCGAAGGCTGGACCCCCAAATAATATTCCTTTACGTGCTAAGGGGTATCTAGAGAGTGTGATAGGTTTAATAACTACCCCCACCCTAACGCGTACCCTAACCCTAACCCCTACCCTAACCCTAACGCGTACCCTAATCCTAACCCGTACCCTAAACCGAGCCCTAACCCTAACACTAACCCTAACCCTAACCCTAACCCATACCCTACGCCCTACCCGAACCCCTCCCCGAACCCGTGCCCTAAGCCGTACCCTAACCCTCACCCTAAACCTAACCCTAACCCTAACCCTAAGCTACCCTTGACGGCTTCTGCCTCCAATAGATTTCCTAAGCACTAGTGTTTTAAGGAACATGTTAAAAAGAGAATCCTAATGTGATTTCTTGATAATGGTTGTGTTCCTTATCTTCTCCTCGTGTCTAAACTCTTCTCCATGGCTGGACCCCCAAATAATATTCCTTTATGTGCTAAGGGGTATCTAGAGAGTGTGATAGGTTTAATAACTACCCTCACCCTAATGCGTACCCTAACCCTAACCCCTACACTAACCCTAACGCGTACCCTAATCCTAACCCGTACCCTAAACCGAGCCCTAACCCAAACACTAGCCCTAACCCTAACCCTAACCCATACCCTACGCCGTACCCGAACACCTCCCCGAACCCGTACCCTAAGCCGTACCCTAACCCTCACCCTATCCCTAACCCTAACCCTAAGCTACCCTTGACTGCTTCTGCCTCCAATAGATTTCCTAAGCACTAGTGTTTTAAGGAACAGGTTAAAAAGAAAATCCTAATGTGATTTCTTCATAATGGGTGTGTTCCTTATCTTCTCCTCGTGTCTAAACTCTTCTCCATTCCTGGACCCCCAAATAATAGTCCTTTACGTGTTAAGGGCTATCTAGAGAGTGGGATAGGTTTAATGACTACCCTCACTCTAACGCGTATCCTAACCCTAACCCCTACCCTAACCCTAACGCATACCCTAATCCTAACCCATACCCTAAACCGAGCCCTAACCCTAACACTAGCCCTAACCCTAACCCTAAACCATACCCTACGCCCTACCCGAACCCCTCCCCGAACCCGTACCCTAAGCCGTACCCTAACCCTCACCCTAACCCTAACCCTAACCCTAAGCTACCCTTGACTGCTTCTGCCTCCAATAGATTTCCTAAGCACTAGTGTTTTAAGGAACAGGTTAAAAAGAGAATCCTAATGTGATTTCTTGATAATGGGTGTGTTCCTTATATTCTCCTCGTGTCTAAACTCTTCTCCAAGGCTGGACCCCCAAATAATATTCCTTTACGTGCTAAGGGGTATCTAGAGAGTGTGATAGGTTTAATAACTACCCCCACCCTAACGCGTACCCTAACCCTAACCCCTACCCTAACCCTAACGCGTACCCTAATCCTAACCCGTACCCTAAACCGAGCCCTAACCCTAACACTAACCCTAACCCTAACCCTAACCCATACCCTACGCCCTACCCGAACCCCTCCCCGAACCCGTACCCTAAGCCATACCCTAACCCTCACCCTAACCCTAACACTAACCCTAAGCTACCCTTGACTGCTTCTGCCTCCAATAGATTTCCTAAGCACTAGTGTTTTAAGGAACAGGTTAAAAAGAGAATCCTAATGTGATTTCGTGATAATGGGTGTGTTCCTTATCTTCTCCTAGTGTCTAAACTCTTCTCCATGGCTGGACCCCCAATAATATTCCTGTACGTGCTAAGGTGTATCTAGAGAGTGGAATAGGTTTAATAACTACCCTCACCCTAACGCGTACACTAACCCTAACACGTACCCTAATCCTAACCCGTACCCTAAACCGAGCCCTAACCCTAACAGTAACCCTAACCCTAACCCTAACCCATACCCTACGCCGTACCCGAACCCCTCCCCGAACCCGTACCCTAAGCCGTACCCTAACCCTCACCCTAACCCTAACCCTAACCCTAAGCTACCCTTGACTGCTTCTGCCTCCAATAGATTTCCTAAGCACTAGTGTTTTAAGGAACAGGTTAAAAAGAGAATCCTAATGTGATTTCTTGATAATGGGTGTGTTCCTTATCTTCTCCTCGTGTCTAAACTCTTCTCCATGGCTGGACCCCCAAATAATATTCCTTTTCGTGCTAAGGGGTATCTAGAGAGTGGGATAGGTTTAATAACTCCCCTCACCCTAACACGTACCCTAACCCTAACCCCTACCCTAACCCTAACGCGTACCCTAATCCTAACCCGTACCCTAAACCGAGCCCTAACCCTAACACTAACCCTAACCCTAACCCTAACCCATACCCTATGCCCTACCCGAACCCCTCCCCGAACCCGTACCCTAAGCCGTACCCTAACCCTCACCCTAACCCTAAGCTACCCTTGACTGCTTCTGCCTCCAATAGATTTCCTAACCACTAGTGTTTTAAGGAACAGTTTAAAAAGAGAATCATATTGTGATTTCTTGATAATGGGTGTGTTCCTTATCTTCTCCTAGTGTCTAAACCCTTCTCCATGGCTGGACGCCCAAATAATATTCCTTTACGTGCTAAGGGGTATCTAGAGAGTGGGATAGGTTTAATAACTACCCTCACCCTAAAGCGTACCCTAACCCTAACCACTACCCTAACACTAACGCGTACCCTAATCCTAACCCGTACCCTAAACCGAGCCCTAACCCTAACACTAACCCTAACCCTAACTCTAACCCATACCCTACGCCCTACCTGAACCCCTCCCAGAACCCGTACCCTAAGCCGTACCCTAACCCTCACCCTAACCCTAACCCTAACCCTAAGCTACCCTTGACTACTTCTGCCTCCAATAGATTTCCTAAGCACTAGTGATTTAAGGAACAGGTTAAATAGAGAATCCTAATGTGATTTCTTCATAATGGGTGTGTTCCTTATCTTCTCCTCGTATCTAAACTCTTCTCCATGGCTGGACCCCCAAATAATATTCCTTTACGTGCTAAGGGGTATCTAGAGAGTGGGATAGGTTTAATAACTACCCTCACCCTAACGCGTATCCTAACCCTAACCCCTACCCTAACCCTAACGCATACCCTAATCCTAACTCGTACCCTAAACCGAGCCCTAACCCTAACACTAGCCCTAACCCTAACCCTAACCCATACCCTACGCCCTACCCGAACCCCTCCCCGAACCCGTACCCTAAGCCGTACCCTAACCCTCACCCTAACCATAACCCTAACCCTAAGCTACCCTTGACTGCTTCTGCCTCCAATAGATTTCCTAAGCACTAGTGTTTTAAGGAACAGGTTAAAAAGAGAATCCTAATGTGATTTCTTGATAATGGGTGTGTTCCTTATATTCTCCTCGTGTCTAAACTCTTCTCCAAGGCTGGACCCCCAAATAATATTCCTGTACGTGCTAAGGGGTATCTAGAGAGTGGGATAGGTTTAAAAACTAACCTCACCCTATCGCATACCCTAACCCTAACCCCTACCCTAACCCTAACGCGTACCCTAATCCTAACCCGTACCCGAAACCGAGCCCTAACCCTAACACTAACCCTAACCCTAACCCTAACCCATAGCCTACGCCCTACCCGAACCCCTCCCCGAACCCGTACCCTAAGCCGTACCCTAACCCTCACCCTAATCCTAACCCTAACCCTAAGCTACCCTTGATGGCTTCTGCCTCCAATAGATTTCCTAAGCACTAGTGTTTTAAGGAACAGTTTAAAAAGAGAATCATATTGTGATTTCTTGATAATGGGTGTGTTCCTTATCTTCTCCTAGTGTCTAAACTCTTCTCCATGCCTGGACCCCCAAATAATATTCCTTTACGTGCTAAGGGGTATCTAGAGAGTGGGATAGGTTTAATAACTACCCTCACCCTAAAGCGTACCCTAACCCTAACCACTACCCTAACACTAACGCGTACCCTAAACCTAACCCGTACCCTAAACCGAGCCCTAAACCCTAACACTAACTCTAACCCTAACCCTAACCCATACCCTACGCCCTACCCGAACCCCTCCCCGAACCCGTACCCTAAGCCATACCCTAAACCTCACCCTAACCCTAACCCTAAACCTAAGCTACCCTTGACTGCTTCTGCCTCCAATAGATTTCCTAAGCACTAGTGTTTTAAGGAACAGGTTAAAAAGAGAATCCTAATGTGATTTCGTGATAATGGGGTGTGTTCCTTATCTTCTCCTAGTGTCTAAACTCTTCTCCATGGCTGGACCCCCAATAATATTCCTGTACGTCCTAAGGGGTATCTAGAGAGTGGGATAGGTTTAATAACTACCCTCACCCTAACGCGTACACTAACCCTAACGCGTACCCTAATCCTAACCCGTACCCTAATCCTAACCCGTACCCTAAACCGAGCCCAAACCCTAACACTAGCCCTAACCCTAACCCTAACCCATACCCTACGCCGTACCCGAACCCCTCCCCGAACCCGTATCGTAAGCCGTACCCTAACCCTCACCCTAACCCTAACCCTAACCCTACCTAAGCTACCCTTGACGGCTCCTGCCTCCAATAGATTTCCTAAGCACTAGTGTTTTAAGGAACTGGTTAAAAAGAGAATCCTAATGTGATTTCTTGATAATGGGTGTGTTCCTTATCTTCTCCTAGTGTCTAAACTCTTCCCCATGGCTGGACCCCCAAATAATATTCCTTTACGTGCTAAGGGGTATCTAGAGAGTGGGATAGGTTTAATAACTACCCTCACCCTAAAGCGTACCCTAACCCTAACCACTACCCTAACACTAACGCGTACCCTAATCCTAACCCGTACCCTAAACCGAGCCCTAACCCTAACACTAACCCTAAACCTAACCCTAACCCATACCCTACGCCCTACCCGAACCCCTCCCCGAACCCGTACCCTAAGCCGTACCCTAACCCTCACCCTAAACCTAACCCTAACCCTAAGCTACCCTTGACGGCTTCTGCCTCCAATAGATTTCCTAAGCACTAGTGTTTTAAGGAACAGGTTAAAAAGAGAATCCTAATGTGATTTCGTGATAATGGGTGTGTTCCTTATCTTCTCCTAGTGTCTAAACTCTTCTCCATGGCTGGACCCCCAATAATATTCCTGTACGTGCTAAGGGGTATCTAGAGAGTGGGATAGGTTTAATAACTACCCTCACCCTAACGCGTACACTAACCCTAACGCGTACCCTAATCCTAACCCGTACCCTAAACCGAGCCCTAACCCTAACAGTAACCCTAACCCTAACCCTAACCCATACCCTACGCCCTACCCGAACCCCTCCCCGAACCCGTGCCCTAAGCCGTACCCTAACCCTCACCCTAAACCTAACCCTAACCCTAACCCTAAGCTACCCTTGACGGCTTCTGCCTCCAATAGATTTCCTAAGCACTAGTGTTTGAAGGAACATGTTAAAAAGAGAATCCTAATGTGATTTCTTGATAATGGGTGTGTTCCTTATCTTCTCCTCGTGTCTAAACTCTTCTCCATGGCTGGACCCCCAAATAATATTCCTTTATGTGCTAAGGGGTATCTAGAGAGTGTGATAGGTTTAATAACTACCCTCACCCTAACGCGTACCCTAACCCTAACCACTACCATAAACACTAACGCGTACCCTAATCTTAACCCGTACCCTAAACCGACCCCTAACCCTAACACTAACCCTAGACCTAACCCTAACCCATACCCTACGCCCTACCCGAAACCCTCCCCGAACCCGTACCCTAAGCCGTACCCTAACCCTCACCCTAACCCTAACCCTAACCCTAAGCTACCCTTGACGGCTTCTGCCTCCAATAGATTTCCTAAGCACTAGTGTTTTAAGGAACAGGTTAAAAAGAGAATCCTAATGTGATTTCTTGATAATGGGTGTGTTCCTTATCTTCTCCTCGTGTCTAAACTCTTCTCCATGGCTGGACCCCCCAAATAATATTCCTTTACGTGCTAAGGGGTATCTAGAGAGTGGATAGGTTTAATAACTACCCTCACCCTAACGCGTACCCTAACCCTAACCCCTACCCTAACCCTAATGCGTACCCTATCCTAACCCGTACCCTAAACCGAGCCCTAACCCTAACCCTAGCCCTAACCCTAACCCTAACCCATACCCTATGCCCTACCCAATACCCCTCCCCGAAACCGTACCCTAAGCCGTACCCTAAACCTCACCTAACCCTAACCCTAACCCTAAGCTACCCTTGACTGCTTCTTCCTCCAATAGATTTCCTAAGCACTAGTGTTTAAAGGAACAGGTTAAAAAGAGAATCCTAATGTGATTTCGTGATAATGGTTGTGTTCCTTATCTTCTCCTAGGGTCTAAACTCTTCTCCATGACTGGACCCCCAATAATATTCCTGTACGTGC